>NC_141756.1:16037166-16348000 GCF_982258835.1 Parasteatoda tepidariorum | reverse complement strand
TTGTAATATACCCAACCAGAAATTCAGTACTTTGCCTCTTAATGACTATAATAAGTATAAGAAGTATAATAATAAGTGTGATAATTTTAACGAAAAATTAACTTGAAATTCTTCGTTTAGTTGTTCAATTTAGGTAGAACATTGCAAAAGAACATTTTTTGCTGTACCCATTTTCTTAAATGCGCATTTCGATCTGCGTCCATTTTCTTAAAACGCAATTAAAACTCTGTCAATTTCCTTAAACACGCATTTAAAACTCTATCTATTTTTCACAAGCGCGTATTTTGAGCTGTGTCTATTTTCCTGAACAAGTATTTAAAACTCTGTCTACTTTTATGAATGCTTATTTCGAGCTCTGTCCATTTTCTTAAACACGCATTTCGAGCTCTGTCTATTTTCATGAACACGTATTTCAAGCAGTGTTTATTTTCCTTTGACACTCATTTTGAAATGTGTCTAAATTAAAAAAATTCACCCACGATCTACAACTATCGTTCAACTTTATTTTATCGTAAAAATGTGTAATTTTGAAACAAAGCCTATATTCATAAAAAAAACAATATTTCTCCGTTTTTTCGTATATAACGCAGTTTTTATGTCCGCCACTGTATAATACAACAAATACGTATTTCTTAAAAAAATTTCCTTTCCGAATCAATATCAGTTTTTTCTTGTATCCTATGCAAACTTTAATCTTAGCTTTGCAAGATATGAAAGAATTTTTTGAAAAAGAAGGCAGGGCATATCTTCTTATAAGAAATGTAAATCTTGTGCATCCTGTAAAAAATCGTATTATTTTAGAACAAATATAAAAATTTGAATAAGTTTCCTTTATTCTTGCCGACATAACAATTTACAGGAAGCACTTTTTTCAAAAGTCATAAAAATTATTTTAAAAACTATGAACATTTGATGTTTATTTCTGCGGAATTAAATTGTGTTATTCTTCATAGATATTTGAAATAACAGCTCATTTTAAATAAAGTAGAGATTAGAGGCCTTTTATATTACATTAAGTGTATTAATCTGATTAAAATACCAGTTAATTAAAACTTTAAAATCTCCTGCGGAACACACTCAAACTAATTAGAGTCTCCGCCACCAGTTTTAATCTTATAAAAATTATTTACATACGTCTTTGTAATTATATAAACAAAACTATTACAAGCATGAATATAATGAAAATTATTTAAATTTTTGTTCATCTCAAACTTAAATAGTCACATTCGTTTAACCTATGCTTAACCGAAATATTGAATAAAAAACACTGAACACAGAATCGAGTTTAACAAATAAATTATAAATATTCTGTTTTAAATTTGTCAATTCTGAAGCTAGATTTATTAAACTTAGTTGATAAATTAAAATTAAAAATTTCTTAATGAATTCAATGTGTAATTTGTAATAGTTTTCTAGTACATGAATGTGATGTCATAATAGGCATTAAACATTTCCTAGCTTTTAAAATTTCCTTAATTTTTTTAAATTTTTTTTCAATCATTCTTAATCGCATAATAATTGATATAAATTAATTATTTAATTTTTATTATATTTTATAAAATCTAGTATAAATATTTTATTCTTTTTTTAACAATCAAAGTTACGGCTAACTTTTAATTACAATTCAAATGTAAAACTCATTAATTCACTATCGCTAATAAATCAAAAACAAAATCAATTTATAACTCTTAATTCTTTATTTCTTACCACAAAAAAATTCCAGATACTGGTCTATACTAATTCTCATGATACTTTTTGGCGATTAGCTTTCGCCAAATGATTTTAAATTTAATATTGTTTACTGGAGTTGGCTTTGTTTTTGGCTATTTAATTTTTCGATAAATTGCCAACCATGGATCTTTTTTCCATGCTCCTAACTCTCTGTTGGGAACAATTCAATCTCTTTTTATTTTTGCTTCCAAATAGTCTGGTTAAGAGGGATTTATCTCTTATGTACTGTCCTTATTAAAATTATTGTGCAAAATTTATTATTTCCCTTAGAATGTCTTGTGGGTTAAATATACTTTCAATTTTGTATCTCGCGCAAATAGATATAAAGATATAAAAATAGAAAGATATAATCTGTTAATAATTTCTTACTAGTGTAAATTTTAAGTGAATGTTAGTTGTAATCGCGGTCGCAAGAGTTGCGGGGTTGCGCAAGAGTTGCGCAAGATCTCGCGGAGTTGTAGATTTCAGCTATAGGTTCCACATTTCTGTTTCCAACATATTTTATCTTTTTATCAATTTAATATCCCAATTTTTAATAATTACTTGTATTAAATACAACTCAAACTTGTATGAATTTTTTTACTTATATTAAATAATCTTAAAACAAGTATTTACTTAAATTGTAAATAAAAACAATGTGAGTTACACTGAAGTAAAAATGTGCCTGTTGGAATTTATCAGACTTACATATGATACAGTTTATTTTAAAATTTTACTTTACTTAGATGCATATCAAAGCTTCGTAAAAAATTATACAAATAAATACTACATTTGATGCAGACTAGATTTTGTTCATTTCAGTGAGATTCAGAAAAAATCTATAAAAGTAAATAAAATAATATCACCAACGTTTCTTTATTAAAAAAAAGAAAAAAATGAAACTTTAAAGTCATGAAAAAAGAAGAGGATGTTACAAAATTACTTTTGAGCAACAGGTCATCAATACAAACTTGTAAAATATAATAAATGCAAATTTACAAAAAACAATTTAAGTTACATTAGTGGAAAACAAATTTCTTCAACATAACTGGTAGTTAAACAATAAATACTTATTTTAAATGGTTCACAAATATTGATCGGACCAATTTTTCTCGTTGCGCTGTAAATTTAATCCTCTTAGTTTAAGGTAATTAAATAGTTTGAAAGCTTTAAGGCCTTTAGTTTGCCTTTTTGGCTTAAGTAAACAATTATTAAGCTATGAATAATTACTTATACATAATTTTAGCAAACCAAATACTATTTTCAATTCGGAAAACAATATTGTGAGTGGTTCCTAAACTACTACATGAAAGGTTTACATACATCAATATTTAATTGTTTACACTGGAAGTTTTGAACATATTTGTTTTAGTATTAAGGTATTGGCTGAGACGTAAGTCCTTTTAAAGTTTAAGTAATGAAAACTAGCTAGCTTTATTATTACAAAACTCTATACTAGTTATAAATCTGTAAACCGCCAACTTTATAAATATCCCCACTTTCTCTTTACGAGAATATAATGAAAGAAAATTTAGTTACAAAAATTTAAAATATTGTAGGGGGAAATTCAATGTTTCTTTGCAAAAAATGTAAGAGTTTTCATTGCTTTGCAGCTAATGATGCTTGTTACTTGTTATTGTTATTTACTTAAATTTTAAACCACCCTTTTTATTAATGGCCAATCTACCCATGTGCCCTTGTCATAATAATGAGCAAAACTCTCTGAAGAGAACTATTATTGAAATATTAATTTATTTTTAATTTATCTATTTTACTTTGATCAAAAGCCATCGTTAAGATAAATATGATTTGTTTTTTTTTTCTTCCTTTTTTTCTTCTTTTAATCATACATTTCACATTTAAAGAAAAGTAATGTAAAGAATAAAATCATTATAAAGACTTTTCATTTCTTATTTTTGAAAATAAAAGAGGAAATTAAAAGAAACGAAAATGCTTTCTGTTTTAACTTTTGATATTAACTATCGAAAGAACAGCGCTTGGTTAGAAACCTCCATAAAAATGGCATTTAACAAAAAGACAGTACCATCTTTTCTCTAAAAAACAAAAACAAAAACACAAATTGTAGTGGAAAATTTCCCAATATCTTTCCTGTAGAGATCCTTTTAAGTAACACTACAAGTAAACAGAGGGTTAAACTTAAGATTGCATTAAATGTACAAAAACCAATATTTTCCGAGATACACTGACTTTAATTTAATAAAATTAAAAGTGATCACGTTAATAATATAATAACATGACGATTGATAACATTAACATAACATTAATTGATAAAATTTATTACGTATAATTGGACTAATTGCGCAATAATCTCTGATATGCAATCACTTAAGTTTAATAAAAATAATTTTAACTTTATCACAAGTAACATTTAGGTATCAATTTCTATATTCCCTATCGTTTATATAAGAAGGGTAGCAAATAAATCAACAAAAATACAAATTGTAATTTCTAAGGATTAATTTTTTTTTAAGATTTGAGTCTATAAAACGATGGTTTAATATGATATCAATATATGGCTTAATATTGATTGATTAAATAATAGAGCAGCTAATCATTGAATTCTATACCATAAAACTAAAGCAAACATGTTAGAAGGTAAATTTCAACTGACAAAAAGTAATTAAATTAATATGGAAAAAACAACGTAACCGCAATTGGTTTACATTTTTTAAATATAACAACTGTAAATAAGCAACAAAAGTACCTTTTCAGACGCTTTTCATACTTTTTCTCTTTTCTTTTATTAAATCCTTTTCGATATTTCTTAGCTAGCTTATAAAGCGCGAAAAGGGAGAAATAAGCAGAGGTTTAATCCTGAGTAATTTGGTCATTATTATTCTCTTGGGAACGTGTTCTGCTTAACCACATATCGTGGATAGTTAATTTATACCTTGATGAGAAAGGAAAGCGAAATGTAGAAGGCTATTACGGTTAAGCGGTTTCGATTCATCCATTTTGAATCAATGCCAACTTAAACAACTTTTTGGATCATTAATATTTTTTTTAAAGATAAATCCAGTTTTGAAATACTATTCTTTTGGTTTCATATTTTTTTATAAAGGTTTTTAAGTAATATATACAGAGAAAACGCGCACACTATCCTGCGATAATAGAAGAGACACTTTAAGTTTTTGAAATAATTTTTAAATTTCTCAAGAAATACTTAAAGGATTATTTTGTAACTTTAGAAGTGTTTAGTTCATGTGATTTTTCATAATTAGCAATGAGGTTTATAACTTTCAGAGGTTTGGAAAATCTCAAATAAATTACGAAGGAAAACAAGTATTTTTGGACACCCTATGCCAGAAAATCAAGCAAAAAAACTTGTAACTTGTATCGATTACTTTAGTTGTTATTTTTAATGACTTAATGACTGCAAAAAAATTTCGTAAACCAAGAGTAAATATTTATGGAGATATGGACATCTTTATAAAAATTAAATAATAAAGTTTTTCGCCTTACGTTTTTTTTTCTTTGCTATAATTTTGCAAATATTCAAAGGAACTAAACCATTGTTTTGAGAAATTTAAAAATAATTATAAAATTGTTGATTTAAAAATTTTTTTTTGGAAAAGCTGCTCAAGATATGAATATTCTAGCTAGTTCTTTTATACTGCGCATGAGCAGAAAAAATACGAAAAAAATTTTTTTCCAAAAAAGGAAAAATTCTCTCATAATTTTTCTTAAGAAATTTTTTAAAAAATATTAAAAACTGTAAGCGTCTTTTCCATTATTGTAGGGTGGTGTAGTTCTATCCTAACTTAAATAACAATTGTCCCCTCCCTAATTCACATAATGTTTTAACTTTACATTTGATAAGAATTCAAAACATTTTTGTAATGAACCGTAATAACGGGAAATCTTCTTCATTAATTTCAATACTTAATGATTGCTTAACGTTACATTATTGGTTCCATTTTCGGTTCGCCTAAAAAAATTTCCCTATCAAGTTTCCCCGTCATAAAATCGCTATTATATCGAACTGAATATTTTTGCATAAAAATTTCCACTTAATTTTTTTAAACTTTTTTTTGTAAAATTTTGATTGAAAAAAACTAAATTTTATTTGCTTCAGTTCATATCGAGCTCACCTGTAAATGTATTTTACAGATGTTACACCAACAATCATTTTTTCATTCATACACTGTTAGAATTTTCATACTAAAACTACGGTTAAGTAACCAGCAGCAGTATGTCCATCCACTTAACCGTAAAATCTATGGGTAAAAACATTTTTCACCGTTACGGTTTTAAAACTATTTACAACTGACATAGTTAAATATCCATGAATTCAAAGTAATAATCTTTTTAGCCATTTACAACTAGCATGGTTTCAAAACTGTAAAAATTTAATTTAACTTAACTTTAACTTAACTTTGCAGCTTTATGGTGTTGCTATCTATGCGTGAATGATAGTATCGCTTTAACAGTTCAGAGTCAGAAATTGGAGAGTGCTGGACACTGGACACTGGAACATGCGTTGAAAGGAATAAAAGAAATATCGCGATGGCAACGCTAGGTTTGCTGATCATAAAATTGACAGGTTAGCCCTCAACCCAGCTGCACGGAATTGCTTCATTAAATTGGCCAACTTGTTTCAATAAAATTCTGGTAGTTTAACCGTGAAAACTGTTAATAAACAGTTTTTCTGACAGTTAACAGTTTGAATATATCTTTCTTATAGATATTTTACTGTTTTGTTTGAATATAGTAAACTAAGAAATAAATAATTATTTAACCATTTTTTCCGAGAAATTGTTAACAGTGCATTCACAATTATTTTTCGTCAGTTCTGTGCTGTTTGAAAAAAAAGAAGTAAGCTAATATTTAATGAAATAATCTTTTAAAAAAAATATGATTGAAAAAAAAACTATCCTATTACAAAACATTGAATGATTAAAAAAAATTCATTTATTGCATGATAAAAAAAGTTAATTTTATTACTTAGCATAAAATAGTGTTAATACATAAATAACTGACAAAACTATTATCTACAGCTTGGAATGTAGTTTTTAATGCAAAATTAAAGATACCCTAAACTGGTGTAATCAACTTTAGGTTAAAACGTACTTCTTAGTTGTTTGTTAACTTATCAAATTTTCATGGGAAGGATAGTTATAATATATCATAAGATATAAGATCGTTTACATTTTATTTTACAATGTAATTAACAACAAAGTGAAAGTTGTGGTGCAATATATTTCGGAATATGACATAAAACTACCCAAAAATTGGGTAAAAAACAAACACTTTATTTTAGGTTATCCCTAAATCGAACTTTCATATGAAGTTTCATAGCTCAATATTTTAAAAGATCACATTTGAATCTAAATGCTTATAGTGGAATAAGCTTACACCAAACACTGATGCAATCGCACCAAAAAAAGAATTACTTTTTCCAAAAACACCGATGTTGGCGAGCTTTGAATATCGTCTCCAGATTATTAACAGTTGAATACAAGTTAGATCGAATTAGTAGACAGTATTAGTAACCTTTGACACTGCTATATATCAAACAAAACAACAACAACAAAAAGGAGCTGAACATTAATAGGAGAAAACCCAAAATTGATGCAGCTGTTCAAGAACGGTAATAAATTAAATATGAAGAAAAACAAAACAAAAGGAGTCGTGGTGGCTCGAGGAATAGAGCATTTGCCTTCCAATGAGCTGAACCGAGTTCAAATCCCAGCGATGGCTGATCGATACGAATACAGCTTCCGGCTTGCACCGACCACAATGCTGGCTTAAAATAGCATCAGTGGTGCACGGAATATGGGAGTCCCCTTGACATCAGATTAACCGTGGGAGATTTCCGTGGTTTTCCTTTCCATGTAACACAATTGCGGATTAGTTCTATCAAAAAATCCTCCACGAAGGCAACTTTCTCCCAATACTTAATCCAGGAGTTGTCTTGTCTTCTAGTTTAGTTTCAAGGCTACGGAATTACAAGGCTACGGAAACACAAAATTAGGTCGGCTGTTCAACGACGGTTATAAAATAAAAACAAAACATAAGGTCGTCGTTAAAATGAGTTTGTATGTTTTTAGCTGTGTAGTAAATGTTATAAAATTTTACTTTTAAATCTCCGTGAAATGTACTACGTAGTGATTTTAACATAAATAATTTCAAGCCGTTTCCGTTCTGTTAAGCCTAATTTGAATTCGCCTTAATATTCTCTCTTTGCAACTTGTAAAGTTCATGCTCGAACTAATTTTATTTTAAGGATGAGTGTATACATGAATTCTTAATTAATGATTAACATCATCGTAAAAATAGCTTTACTAGCTCGAATGAGCATCTCTTTCTTACTGTATTACAAATTTTAGTGCTACTGAATACAAAAAATGTCGATGGCTACTTAACATCAAGTGGTGTAAAAAAACCTTCTTGGTGTAGTGTAGCAGCACGTTGGTGTAAAATAGTTCAGTAACCACTATTTTTGGTGGAAAGATACACGATTATTTTTTACAGTCAAATCCTGAATTTTAATAATGAACTCTACTTGAATAAAATATTTTAATTTACTTTTATGCCAATGAAGTGAATTATATTTACATGCTTACTTTGTGCCTAAATTTGCTAAATCCCAATAATTTGAAAATAACTCCAGAGTTTTGAAGTTACAATTCAGAAAACTGTATGAATTTAGAATTGCACACTTAAACTCACTAGATAACAATGCCCAACCTTTTGATTGGCACGTTATCATATTCTAGATAGTGCCTTGTTTCGGTTTGGAGTAGGTATATATGCCATCATTTCCGAGCAAGTACGTCACCTCCTTAAACTAAGTGAACTCTTCATCTGCGAATGGGAATGCTCCCCTAATACACTTCAAAATATTCCTAATAATGTCAAACCGTCTGAGAAGATTATAATAACTCAGCGGTGCAATTCGATTATGTAGAGAGTCAGCTCTCGCTCAGTATACAATAATTTAATCTAAATTTATATCATTCCATTCACATATTTACTGCAAAGCAGATACTTGTTTAAAAGTTTCAGTTGGTTTTCCAAAGGCGAATGCAAAAATTGTTAACACAATATTAATTTATAGCATTTTATATATTTTTCTTATTTGGTTGTCAACATGTCCTATAATTTCAGCTGGTATTTTAAAAGCATTCATTATAATGAGAAAAACACAATTTGTTTTTATAACCGAAAGCTTAAATAAAGGGCAGAGAAAATTTGTTAATTCATGCAATTAATTATTTTAAATGTCTCCTAACATTTTTTTTTTATTTGTTGTTTTTTTATTTGTCACCTATTATTATTTACATAAATTTTTAAAAGCCATTTATCAAAATCGTTAGAAGTCGCATTAAAAAATAAAATTAAATTGTTTACTATTCTGCAAGCTTCATGTCATCGTAATAAATTGAATACAATTTATTACAATTTTCAACGTTAAACAAGGCATACAACCATTATGTAAAATATCTCCATATATTAAAATGTGCATAGTTTGTAACGGCACAAAAAGCACAAGGCGCTTGAACTTGAACCACGGTATCAGCATATCGAAATGTAAGTTTCTCTTCTAAAAATGTTAATTTATTCCTATTATTTGTATAGAAATATAACAACAATGCATATTAAACAGACTCTTAAACAGAACATTTAAATTGACAGAATATTTAAATTTTTGAAGAACCCAATATGCAATTATCGATTATAGAAGGATGGCCGATGATTTGACATATCAATTTAAGAAAAACCAAAGAAAATAAATATACCACTAGCTTTGTTCTGCTCAAGGGACCAGATTTGACACTTGCAAATATTCAAAATTAATTATTAAATATTCCGACAGATGGCAATGTTTTTAGAGAAAAGATATAAAACAAATGTTTTCATAATAGTCACGGTTTGCAGCTACAGCGCTGTGTAGTTGGAAGATGAAATGTTTCAGTTGGAATGATATGGCATGCAGTAGAACTGCCCCTCCTAGTTTTCCAGTTAACAATGCCATCTGTTAACAAAATTTGTAGTTAAATTTTAAACTTATTGAAATTAAAACTTATTTCCTAAGCGGAACGCAGAAAGCCTTGTTTTGTATCTCTTTCCATTGTTCATTAATAAATTTATCACTTCTTAAACTAACATTATTAATTACTTTGCGAAGAATTCATAATGGAAAAATTTACAAAAGTACTAAAATCATTAAACTATAGCATTTACTATTATTTTTTTTACAAAAAATTTCATTTGGCTTTAATGCTAACTTGTTTTCTTTAACCTTTACGTACATGACTCTGATGGGAACCTTTTCAAAATTATCAGGTAATTATTTCAAGCAGAGAACTTCTCTAGTAGGGGTAGGCTAATTTGCTCATCCCAACTCCTGTTGCCGTGACAACGGAGGGGGGCATAAAACAATCTTTGAGCATCTTCCATTCTCACCGACAATACCTAATTATAGAAATAAGCTTAGGGGTATAGTTTTAAGCAATAAAAGCGCCAATTAAGGATGTCCTTTGTCGAACATCTTTCCCAACATCTGCTTCGAATTTATATGGGAGATGACAGTTGCACATCATTTAAAATTAAATTTTTAATCGAATTTCATTAAACGATTACAATTTTATTTATTTATTCTTTTTTAGATAAGTTAAAAAATCAAGCATGACCAATAAATTTACAAGTTGATTATCTTTTAAATTTATTTATCATATTTTTAATTGGCATTTTTGATAATAATATTATCTAATTTAATTGATTTTTTAATCATATTAACTAATTCTTAACGACTTTGTGTGCAAGTCGCAAGTGATGTTCACATTTATTATAAGGTTTTTTAAGTATATTCTAACATTTAAAAAAATAGGAAGGAAAATGAGTATATGAGATAAATGTAAAGTATTACTAGTTCACTAGTCATGTTTATTTTTTTATTTTATTTTTCATACGTTTTAAAAGATATTTTTCTAGTACGTTAAAAGATCAGTTATAACTACTTTTTATTTAATTAATGAATTTATATCTATGTAGCAAGAGCTTATCATATTTTAAATATAATGGTGGAAACTTTGAATTAGAAAAGGGGATTAATTTTGCTCTAAGTGTGTTAAATAAAACTTTTTTTTGTTCCATATAAACTTTTCATTCGCTTCTAAATATAAAGGTGCAAATTCTTATCTTGGATTTCTTAAAAATCAAAAATAAAAAATATCAATAAACGTGAAATGCCCTCAAAAATTATAATTTTGGAGGATAAGACATTGGGGAAGAGGGACCATTTTTGTTGCTTTGAAAAAAAAATACAAAATTGATGGAAAAGCTTCTCTAGCTTTCAAATATACCATCAGAATTTTTTATGTCTTAAATCAGAAAAAAATTGTAAGCGAAAAACTGAATTTTTTCAGGAAAAAAACTTATTTTTCAGAAATTATTTTAGTCCAAAAAATATAGATTCTTGTTCAGCACCCCAAAAAGTATACAAAAAATAAAAGCTTTCGCCAATTTTTTCATGTAAAATCTTTTCAGGAAATTTCTTTTGCCAGAGCTTTTTGCTACGCTAAGTTGAACTCTTTTACTTTTTGTTACTTTATAAAGTATACTAGGAATGAAATAAAGAGATTTTTAATTTTCAACTTCATATTTTATAGATCATGTAAAATTAATAAAGAAATGGAATTATTTTTATTTTAAGAATTAAATATTTTTTATAATAATTAGAAATAAATATTCGTTCTAATAACTCTTATTTAATGTGAACTAACTTGTAGAAATAAAACGCCCTTTTTTTGAAGATTTCATTATCATTGAGCTATATTTCTTTATTTTTTTATACTTATTTGTCACAAACGTATTTGAAACTTGACGAATATATTTGAGAAAACTGCTTCTTCGTTCATGAGTTATCTAAGAATTCAAATGTTTTTTTATCAAATTTTAATATTATTAGCACTGTATGACGGAATAATATAGAGATTATTACATTATCTTATCAAGCAATGGTCCCAGATTTAATTCCTGTCAATGACTAAGTAATTATATTTCATGTCACAATTTCTATTCAATTATGTTGTTGTGTTAAGCCTAATAATTTCCTCAAGCAAGTAAAAATAGTAATTTTCTACAAATTGATGAAATATTCGCTCTGACAATTTTACTGAAAACGTTTTCGTCAATTATTTTCAGAAATTTCCTGCATTTTTATTTTTCTTCGGCGCGGAATTAAAAATTGAATAGATTGAAAGATTGAGTATTTTAAAAATTGCTTTTTCAAGACCCGAAGCTTTAAATTCATTATAAATGAGAGTTGGTTTGTGGAAAATTTAAAATTTACTGGATTGCTAAACTTTATTGAATGATACTCCTACACTTATTATTTTATGCAAATAACTTTACTGAAATAATTACTTATCTGAGCGTATTGTTTTGGATAGCATAAAATATTTAGATCATCTTGAAATATACGATCAACTTCAAACACTATCCAAGAAATATATAAAAATTTAAATTAGGCATCTTATAATAAAATAAGTACTGCTTTACTAACGGTAATTTAAACTTTTCTAAAAGTGTATTTCACTTTTATAAGGCAATCTGTTCTGAATGCTCAAGAGGCGAAATGAATAAAACGTGACTATATTTTTCGCTTTCGAATCTTAGAAGACTTCCGCTTTCTCATCTTAAAATTTTAGGACCCACTTTTCTCACTTTAAAGTCTATTTTCAATTGAAAAACACGATAAAATTCAACAAAATTTAAATTCTGCATTTCTTTTTTATGTTTTATTTACGTTTAGTAGCTAACAATAAAGTTTATAATCATATAACTGCAAAATAAAAATTCTTTCATGGAAAATATCACAGTATCATTTTTAAATTTTTCAAACTTTCTACTTTTCATCTGTCAATTCAAGAGCATTTTCAGAAGCATTGAAGCTTTGAAGCTTCTATATATTGATGATTGAAAAATTACTTCTGTTCACAAATAGATCAAATTATTTATAATAGTTATAGATAATAATATTTGAACGTGGGAAGTGGATTCACAAGTGTAAGCAAATAGAATTCCTTTTAGTACATATATGTTAAGTGTATAATTTTAACTTTAGTAGAAAAACTATTTTCTGCCGCAAAACAGCAATTATTGCGAAGCAATCATCGAGATTGGCAAACAGACGGCTTAGGTACATAATTTAGAATTTTTTTTAAAATTTATGCAGTGTTAAATCATATAAAAATTACAACGAAAGACTCTAAATTCCATAGTGGTGTTCATTCACCAGAGCATTACTTTTCAACTTGCCTTTACACAATATCATGGCATACACGACTTTCAAACATTAATAATTTACATATTTGGCAAAAAAACTTTCTTACAAATAAAACATTAAACTCTAAATTAATTAACGTAATGAATTTTCTAGCAGAAAACGACTCCTTATTAAAATTTTAATTAAACCTGACTTTTTAAATAATCTTGAAAGGGTTTCACAGTTTTTTATTTTGTCCTTCATTATACATTTCACTTGTTTACATTTTCTTTTTGCTTCTTTTTTTTCAATTATTATGTATATAACAAAATTCGCTTCATTGCTTCATTTTTTTTTTAATTTAACTAATGTAATGCGCATTATTGTCATCTGTATTGCGGAATTGTGCTTTGTAATTGTGGTGCAGTTATGAATTTTGTAATGGTTTGCTTATGTGCCGCGTATTGTGCGAGCTAGACTGTCGTCTAGAAGTGGACTATACGGTTAAGGGTTTTGCAAACCTAGGTACGTGTCCACGTCTGGAAGAAAAGAAGAAAAAAAAGTGGTGTTCATTCCCAAAAGAAGAATAGTAATAATATCTGCTTAAAAAAATTCACCAAGAAGAAAATTCATCTGTTCACCAACTTTGGTTCAGTCTGTTCACCTAGTAGTTTATTTGAAAATATATTAGTTTTATAGGCATAATCTTATAAATAATATCTATCTTTTTGGCTGGTTTAGACAAGCATTTTCATTAAGTTTCATAAAGGTTTTCACAACTTAATGATCTGGCTTGTTAAATAATATAAAAGAATTCCTTCGTATTCTGGATAAGTAGCTAATACAATAAAACCACTCGAAAGCAGATGATTTTTTTTATGAAGCAAAACTTTTTATAAAAAAGGCAAATAATGGGTAAGAGAATGTTTTCGAAAAAAAGTTTAAAAACTAAAAACATGCCCTTTAATTTGGGAATGTTTCAAACAATCCAAACTCGATCTTCACATCAGAGAGATAACGTGACGGATCAAAGTTTCCAATAAAAACTTAAAAAGAAAATTAGCTCGAATAAGCAAAATAAACTGCGATAGTCGAGAGGAAGGTGTTGGCCGCAGGAGCAAAGAAGAAATTAGTATATTTTCCATGCGCAATGCAACATAGCAGAGCCATTATTGGATAAGCTTTACCAAATGATCAAAGCCCAAAGATGTTTTCCTAAAAGTGATATTTTTTAGAAAAGTGGAAAAACGCACAATACGAAAGTCTACTTACTGTTATACAGAATACTATCTGAATCTGGTAAAATTTACCATGTGTCTGGCTCTATGAGAAGTAGTCTACTGATTTGGGTAATATTAACATATATTTTACATGTTTTATAATGCTTGATAAAATTTGAGAAAAGTAGTAAAATTTGGTAATTTTAACATGATGCCCTAGAGCAGGGATGGCGAACCAATGGCACGCGTGCCATTTATGGCACCCAACACAATATTTTGGGCACGCCACCGATCACATTTGTTATTACACTATGAATTGCTATTACTCAAATGCTATTACACTATGAAGCATATGTCACAATTAAATTAAAATTCACAAAAAAAAAACGCAAAATAATAAACAATTATTAATGAAAAAAATTAACAATTAATGCTAAAAAAGCAATTAATAACCATAAAAACAAGTTAACAATAAATAACTAACAAAAAAAATAAACAGTCCTGCTTAAACTAACATCTTACAACCCAATATAAGCTATTTGTCATCTAATCTACAACAACAGAAGTCACACTGATGTTACTTTAAGTTGAATTACGCGTATAACTGAGACATTGCAAATATTTTTTTTTCAATGTAATTAAAGAGTTTTGAGTTGATAGTATTTAGCATTATTATTTTCACAATAATCACGAAGGCAAAATTATTTGACGGCACGTCTATGACCTCATTAAACAATTTTTTGGAAAAAATGGCACGTTGGTGTATAAAGGTTCGCCACCCCTGCCCTAAGAGCATGGAACAAAAACCAGTCATTCGGTTAAATTTACTTATTTTTAAATTTTTTACAAACTGTGGGGTAATAAGTACTATGATTTTTGAGATCCAGAATTTCTGGTAAACCGTTATCATAAGAACAGAAAAACTACAAAATGTTTAGTTTAAATTGCGTATCTTCTGGTTTTAACAAAAAACATAGTTTCGTTTACCAGAAATGTAATTACCATACAGTACGATAAGTTCACTAAAATTTCTTCTCTTCTATAATAGATAGAGCAATAAAAGAAATTTTGCTGATTTAGGAATACATTTTTTAAAATAAAAGCTATATTTTCAATACTTTAAAAGCAAATTGCTCAAATGTCTACAATTAGTTAATACAGTATATTCTTGTTGCCACTTTCTGTGAAGAATTAATTGCATAAAACCTGATTATTTCGATTTAGAATGCAAATTATTGCAGTTTAGAGACAATTCTTGACACTTTCTCAGAAGTATTCAATAATATATTTACAAATTAACGTGACGGAGCGCAAAATCAATAGAGTATTGCTTCGATTTATAGATCAAAGTCGGCAAATCAGTACTGCCCCTATTGACTTGTAGCTGCAAGGTAGAATATTTACTACAAGTGACGTCCCATTTCTCTGAAGTGACTTTCAAACAGAAGTAAAAGGAACTAATCAATTCACCGACAACTCTAATATTTGCTTCCCTAGATAAGCGCCTATGGATCCCCGACACCTGCTAAGTTTCACGCTGAAGGCCTCTTTTGTCTCCGAAATAACTAATCAATTTCGTGTCTCTTCCTCCCTTCTGTCGGTCAAATGCCACTTTTGGTGGATGAGCAATTGCATCTGCTAAAGTATATCTGGTGCACGTCCGCACCCTGGCATTGAATATGTTAATCTGTCCGAAACTAGTGGCAACCCTATCTGACATTTTGATATCCGTTTCTCTAAATCGGGC
The DNA here is from genome assembly GCF_982258835.1 of Parasteatoda tepidariorum. Classification (NCBI taxonomy): domain Eukaryota; kingdom Metazoa; phylum Arthropoda; class Arachnida; order Araneae; family Theridiidae; genus Parasteatoda; species Parasteatoda tepidariorum. The sequence continues at coordinate 16,332,090 of NC_141756.1, read as the reverse complement.
TAATATAAATTAGATATAAATATCACATTTGCTTCGGTCATCGTCACTACTCATTGTTAAATTGGGCTCTGCAAGTTGAAGCTGACGCAACCAGGAGTTTATTCAGTTGAGAAACAATTTAATTGATAAGTAATTCATTTGACAGATGCTTACCTGCTTCATTTATTAAACTTCGTTGTGTAGAATATCATACGCTTGAAACTGTAAACAAGATATCAATAAAATGGTGTGTCTCTTTTCATTTTTGTTTTTTATTTATTGTAATGATAAAATGTGGTATGAAAAGGACAAGGGAAACAACGTCTTAAATATACCTAAGAATTAATGTCAAACATTAAATTATGCTATTAGTGTGAAATAAATAATGTCAATAATGTATATTTTTCGTCATTTTTGCACTGTTGGAAATTTCTCGAAAATAATGATTAAATAGCAATTTATTGAATGGTTATTTTACCATTGATAATCAAAATAGTCAAATGCCCATAAATAAAATGGTAATCAAACTGCTAAATTTGAGAAAAACTGTTCATTAACTGCTTTCACCCAATACCGTTAAACAATCAGAATTTTATCGCACCCACTAGAACCACCTAATGAAGCTACTTTAGTTCGTTGCAACTGCGTACATATCATAGCCGAGCGGGCTTGTCTGTCAGTCTCATAACCGACAGATCTGGAGTTCGAGTCCTAGTGTTGACACCACACTATTTCCTCCATTCCCTTCAACACATGAAGAATTTCCAGTGTCCGGCTCTCTCCAATGTCCATTACCTTACGAAAAACCGAACTCCAACGTCTAGTTAAATAATAATTTTTTTTTATCGTTTTTGAAAAATGCTAGTTGTAAATGGTTAAAAAACCGTATAGTTTTGAATTCATGGTTTTATAACCATACATTTTGCAAATGGTTTCAAAACCATAAAAGAAAAAAATCTTCTTTACCGTAAACTTTACGGTTTATCGGATGAACAGACAGCTGCCAGTTATTTTACCCTAATTTTAGAATGAAAATTTTAGCAGTGTGTTCTTTGTTTATTGTAATGATAAAATGTGGTATGAATAAGACAAAAGAAACAACGTCTTAAATATACCTAAGAATTAATGTCAAACATTAACTAATGCTATTAGTGTGAAATAAATAATGTCAATAATGTATATTTTTCGTCATTTTTGTTCTTTGTTTACTATGTAATGATAAAATGTAGTATGAAAAAGACAAAAGAAACAACGTCTTAAATATACTTAAGAATTAATGTCAAACATTAAATAATGCTATTAGTGTGAAATAAATAATGCCAATAATTTATATTTTTCATCACTTTTGTTCTTTATTTATTGTACTGATGAAATGTGGAAAGAAACAAAAGAAACAATGTCTTAAATTTACCTAATAATTAATGTCTATAGTTTACATAAAATAATGCTATTATTGTGAAATAAATAATGTTAATAATGTATATTAAGTTTCACAATAATGTATAGCGAATAACAACAATAATTTATCGGTACAAAATAATGTCAACTATTTGCTATTAACGAAATTAATGTATATAGTGTCAATAATTAATAATAAATATCCTCAAAATATGCAAGAAGATGCGATTAAAATTATATTTCCGTTAATTTATTTTCTTTATGTAATGGAATAATAAAAATCCTATCCTTTCAAAAAATGCTATCATGAGATAATTAGGTATATAATGACAATAGTGCATATATAATAAATAATGTCAAAAATGTGTCATATAATTATAATGTCAGTATTGTGGATTTAATATTATTAATGTTTAATGTAAAATGTAAAAAAATTTATGTAAAATGTAATGTAAAAAAAATTCTAAAAATTTGTGAAACAATTTTAAAATTGCATCATATAAAATTATGAAAAATTCCCAATAATTCCTTTCAGTGACGTCACAATAAACAACACTAATAAGGTAAACATTTGGAAAAATATTAAAGTATTAAATATCTGTAAAAACTTTTCATTCTATAAGTTTTACATGTTAAATCTAAATCTGATAATTGCCGACTTCAATTGTCACCACAAAAACTGGGAATATTCAACTAGCAATCAAAATGAATGTGACTCATAAAATTACATCACCTCGAAAAACCTATTCCTGACAAACAATAAACACGACTCTCCAAATAAATAATAACAAGCTATTTCAAGGTTGGTCCAATATCATATTAAAAGTTATAAATTCATCATCAATAACTCGAAGCGAGCAATGTTAAACGCAGAGACGAGTAATCACAGTTGGATACTTCTGAGCATCAGGGACCAAGACGTCCAACATTTTTTACTCAGATATAAAACTAAGTATAACCTAAACACACTCACAAAGCACATCAGAAAATCCTCGCAACAATTGAAGTGTAATCTTCGAAGTGTATCAACAGCATGAGATCTGGCTAGAATAGCCGAAGTCATGACAGAATGTTAAAATATTCTTGCAGTTAACTTAAAGAAATAACAAGCCATCAGCCAAAAATTACCCTATTGCAGCAGGGACCTATAATGGTAAAAGAAGAATCTGTCTAGAAAAAGAGAAATAATACAACATGAATAGAACGATAACAAAACAAACAATTTAGAACAATCTATAATAAACAAAGAGCAAACTACTAAAACTAGCTAAAAACTAAGCTTTTTAAAACAGCCAAGCTCGTATCACAAAAACTTATTGTTTCTCATTAGCACTACAAAGAATTTAATTCATCGTTATTAATAAAGAACTATTTGTAGTAGACAGCTCCATACATTATTAATTACACAAACCCAGGTGTTTATGTAAATTCAAATTGTAAATTACAAATTTACTATCACTTACCATTATATTCGCATAAACATGGCATACTTAATATTTATTTAACAAGTCATTGCTTGTTTGTAGATTTCAACAGTAAATACTAGCGTTATCTAATCAGAATATATCTGCTATTTCATCAGCATGAGTACTACTAATACTGTTTTATTTCATGGAATCACCCATTTCGAAAAGAGCAAGATTTGTCATAAGTGAATCAATCTATATGACAGTTTCATAATAGTTAATTTTCTAATACTATCACAGCACTTATAAATTAAGCGCTGTTATTATTTCTACGAAACATATAAGGTCAGTTTTAGTAGAGATTGAACAGAATAATTTTCCTTTAATTATAAACAATCATGTAATTTGTAATGTAAATTGTATGCAAATCAATAATATTTCATTTCAATTTGAAATTAACAACTTGGTTAATTACAAATTGGAAGAACACTGTATTACAGAACTTAACTGCACTAATTGCAACTATAACAAGTATTTAGTTCAATGATCTGATTCTGATATAATTTTAATTGCTAATTGAGAAGATTCAAGGTGTTAATCAGCAATATTGCAAGGTACAATATTTTCTAAACAGAGAAATTACTCCAGCTAAATCAAAACATATTTTACTTTTCAGATAAATTAAGAATTATTTATATTGAAAGTTAGATATCCGTTTGTGAACACCATCTATTATTTTGCCAACTGCATTCTGCAATATTATCACTTTTATCTACAACGTGGTATTGTTACACTGGTTATTTCTTTAGCAAACAGAAACTTAATATGCATCATTTTATTCATTTGTATATGAAGGAAACCTCAGTATTATTTTATCAATTTTTATCTACTAAAATTTTAATTTCAACATGGAATAAATTGATTTGATACCGTGTGAATTGTTTGATCAATAGTTTAACATTAAGTTGTCAAAAACACCCCTAGATAAGAATAAGACAATATAATAAAGAAGTTAGGATTTGTTATTTTCTTGATATCGTTTCCTAAATCATCAGTAACATTTTATTCCTTCTGAAATTATTCAATAACAGATACGTAAACTTCGATAAAAATTCAATTTGTTGAATTCGATAGCAAGGAATAAAAATATTTTCTACATGAATTTTATATTTACTTTGAATCTTATTCACAAGATGACTGCAAAATTAAAATCTTGGGAGAAATATTTCGCAAAATAGAGTTGTGTTAAAAACACAATGGTAAAATTTTTTTAGATGTTTTTCGAATTTTTATCTCCAAAGTAATTTTTAAACAAAACGCAGTGTTTGAATGTCTCAAAATTGATTAATTTATCGATTATACTCTATTAATATTTAATTTAAAACTGTAAATCTTGGTGAAAATAGTTATCCGGACTTTAGGCCTATGATGCAGAATTTTTATTAAATTTTTATTAATTCCTTATCTGTTTTATATTAATTTAAGTAAAAGTAAGCGAAAAGTATTATATTTAGCATTTTTAATAACATAGCTTTGAAATAAAGCATGAAACACCTGTATCTTTTTCTGCGTTAATAATAAATTCTTATAGTTGATACTAAAATAATTTTTTTGCACTTAATTGCAGTTATTTAAATCTGAAAGAAACAGTTATTAACCATTGAAATTTCTCTAATATACTATATAAATTATTTATAAGTTTTTGAATACAAATGAATATGAAAAATTTATTTAGACTACTTTATTTGGATTTTAAATTTTGGTACCAATATATTTCGATAATCTAACAGATTTTTTGAATAACTATTAGCCTGTTTTTCATAACTGAAATATACCAAAAAACATGTTTGCTTGTTACCATAGGGTTGGAAGAAAATATATACATAAGGGACACCGGTGTCTGCGTTAAAAAGTTAAAGCTCTAAAAATATATTAAATCTTTTACTTGGCGAGATTTTCTTCAAATATCGAAATTTATTATAATATGTATGAATAATTCCCGATTTTTGTACATTTCCATGTTTTTAAATAATGCAGTGTTGGAGTAACATTTCAAATATTGAAACATCCATGTACAATTTTCATTTTCAATAACTATGGATTTTCCTCATATTGAAGTTTAGCTTCATTTTTTTTTAATTAGCATAAGAGACGCTAACTAAAGAGTTACAAAACTTAACCTTACAATCATGATAATTTCTCAACTGTTTTAAAAATACCATGTGAAGTAACGTGGTTGCATTATCTATCCTGAGTAATTTAATGTACCTCTGTTGCCACAAATGACAGAAATCAAGAAAATTTCGACTTTCACCGATGAATGTCAACAATCGCATAGTCGCTTTGATGAATGATCAAAATATTTATTATATCCGATTTGATATTCATTTATTCGTTGATATTATTATATTTATTTGATATTTTAATATGTGCTGAGGATAGATTGTAAGAAACATCAGTGTTCAGAGTACTGGTTAAAGGCATACCTGGCAGTGGCAATTAACTTTTAAAAAATCAATGTAGGGTATACCGGTCAAATGTATATTGGGCAGTGGCACTTAACAACACCTAGTATATATTTCGGACATTTACCAAAGCGACTATGCGATTGTCAACATTCACCGATAGAAGTCAACAACCACCCACTTAAGTTTTTCTCAGTAACACCTCCACTAAAAACATTTTTCGTTTAATATCCTATGTTTCATTCAAAATAACGTTTTAAAAGAAACAAAATGTGCTTAAATGTGGCCATACCCCTTTAAAACATGTCTGAAACACTATTAGTAGACACACTTCGAAGTGTTAGCTAGCAATAAAACTGGTTCTGATATTTCTATCAATAATCACTAATGTACGAGCCAATCGCGAAAAATCAATAGCTTCTTTATTGATTTCCATTTTAAGCATTCAATTTTATACCCCTAAAGAATACAATTTTATTGCTGACTATGTTTCCAAAGATATTTATTAGGAGCGCCGATTTCAGAAAACGCTTGTATGATTGCGTATATATACTATTATGTTATATTTTCATTTTCGGTTCAGTTTGCTTTTCAATAGAGCCGATATCAGAAAACACAATACTTGTATGATGGTGAATAAATACTGTTGTATTACATTATTTGTTTCAGTTCAGTTTTCTTTTCGATAGCGTCGATTTCCGAAAACGCTTGTATGATTGCATATAGATAATATTATATTAAATTTTTTTTTCTGTTCAGTTTTCTTTTCAATAACGCCGATTTCAGAAAAGGCTTGTGTGTATTTCGTATATATACTATTGTGCTATATTTTCTTTTTCGGTTCAGTTTTCTTTTCAATAGAGCTGATATCAGAAAACGCTTGTATGATCGTGTATAGCTACTGCTGTATTACATTATTTGTTTCAGTTGAGTTTTCTTTTCGATAGCGCCGATTTCCGAAAACACTTGTATGATTGCGTATTGGTATTATTGTGTCACATTTTGTTTTCAGCTCAGTTTTCTTTTCAATAGTTCTAACACATCAAACTTAGCTTTAAGGGAAGTATATGAGATCAAAGCTTTAGAACAATTAAACTAATTAATTTTGTTTTGTTTAAATCATAAAGAACTATACTCTTATATAGAAAGTTGTCTTTTTCTCCTAGCGATAGAAACAATGAAAAAAAAAGTTTTAATGGATTTTTGTAAAAGTCAAATACCTTCAGACGAAAAAAAAATTCCTTTTAAGAGGAGGAAACTCATTTCTATGCAAATGAAGACTAACCAAGCGTGAGATCGTTGAAACACTTGTTACGCATAACGCAATTTCCTTTTATTCTTAGTCTAAATGTTTGTTTAAGATATTCTACTTCAAATAATCACAAGATAATTTGAAGTATTATTTTTACATTTTTTTTCTGTTGCTTCTTTAGAATCTGTAAAATTGCAAAACATTTCAGCCATAGGGAGAAATAATTTCTTTTTTATCTCATCCATAATAGATTTTAAAATAAAAAAAATGTTAATTTTGAGTTAAAAAGAAATTTATTATATTGTTAATATGGGAAAAGAATGTTTGTAATTTACTCTGATATTCAAATAAATTACGACTTTGTAAGTGAGGTGAAATCCTTACTTTTATATTTTTGGACGGTAAAAAAATTTCGCAACTTTTGTTTTAGTTATACCTTATAATTAAGTTCAAACATTTTTCATTCTGTAAAAAATAAAGGAAGCTTAAAGTAAACTTTGTAGAATTCTTAAACATAATAAATCGAAATTTACAATTTAACAAAAGAGTAAAATTTTCTCTCTCTTTTTAGGAATGTTTTTTTTTCTGAATTCCACTGATTTTACAATATACTATGATTTGTGCAAATATCGATAAAAATAGAAGGGTTTTTTCCGTTTTTTAGTTTTTCACTTACATATTAACATTTAATACTTATCTGAAGCACCAAAAATAATAGCTTATTGGGTACTTGCACTTCAAGGAGAAGAAGACCTATACCCACACATGTAAATTAGGACATCAACGCCAGCTAATTATTATCAACAAAATGGCTTATTAAAGTTCAGCAAAGTAGTGACTGGGGGGCGCAGTTGGTTTGTCGTCGGCCTTCTGAGTCCAAGTCTGCGGGTTCGATCCCCGGCCCAGACACCGGATTTTCGGGTTGCTGAAAATCCTCAGCGGCCATGTCATATGATTATGCGGCATGTAAAAGATCCCTGGAGTGCCTTATTGGCTCTTGGCATTTCCGGCAAAATTAAATTCCTAGTGCACTTTAGCATCCAAATAGAATCTCGGTGCTGCCATCTAGTGTGGCAAAAACTAGACGTGCAAATTAACATGGCCAACGGTATCTCACCCGTTGTGGTGGTCCTGAAAGAGTGGATACCACTTCTGGAGAACGCACTAGGTCTGCCCATTGGGCAGACTGATTGTGCATTGAATATAAAAAATAAAATAAAATTTATTAACGATATTATGTTAATTATATATGTTAATTAAATATTTGTTAATTATATATATATGTTAATTAACGATATATATGTTAATTAACGATATTTTAATTAAATACAGAGCCGTATCGCACATCGAACCAATTAAAATATAATTCTTTCTTGTCTACTTCTTTTGCTTAACTTAGATTTATTTTTTGTTTTTGTTTCCTATTGTAATCGGGATAGATTTTTGTTTTGTGAACCTGGAAGCTTCATGCATAATTAGTTTGAAATTGTGCCTAATTAGTTAGTGTGCATAATTAGTTAGAGAAAAAAAAACATAATTCTGGTATTAAAACCTAAATATACGGTATTTAAATCATACCTATGGTAACGGTTTCCATTCATATGGCAACGATTTGCTGGAAATTCTGGTTTTCAAAATTGTAAGTCTTGTTAACCACTGTTAGTAAAAAATACAAAACTGAAAAGTAAACTTTACCAAATAGTGAGTTCGTACGGTATCATGATAAAATTTTTAAATTTTTCCGCATTTCATAAATTTTAACACATATTACAAAACAATATTTTACAGTTAATTTTACTAAATTCATTTACCAAAATTCTTCTGTAAAAATTAGCGTGCTTTTTGGTGTTCCCATAGAGCCAGAAGTACGTTAAATTTGACCATATTCTGGTAGCTTTGACCATACTTTTTTTTTCTCAGGGTGAAAAATGGTGACCAATGAATATTTGAAGAACGATAAAACATTAACGGGAATAGTTAAACATTGTACATTGTTTGAAACTGAAATTCTTTTCCTTTGAATAAAATTATTAGTATTGCATAAATGAAATTTTTTAACTGCTCTATATATTTTTATTAAGTATTAAATGCCTCCTCATACAGTTTTCCGGAGAGATACAGTTTAATTTGTATTTTTTTCAATTCCAAATTCTTCAGTGCATGAAATTTATATATTTTGTTTGTATTCCGGTGAAAAATTCAAATTTTCCGTCAATTTTTTCGATAACGATTCTCGGAATCAGCGAAGGTGCATTAAATCGATTAATTCTGCATCAAATGCTAAATTTATGCTTGTGATAATTAATTTAGCGTTAATATTTTAAACGTTTGTCTTTTAACTTTCACTTAATTTTGTTTAAATAAAATAAGATAAAATTATCTTTTTCTCTATATTAATATCACCATATTTTATTGTCAAGACAATTAATGTTGGAAACAGTTGTAAAGGCTTTCCTTTCACAACTTTTTATAAATTCAAAAATGTTTAGTCGCCCTTATTCGCACATCAGCTGCAAACTAGATCTAAAAGCATTTCGAAAGTAAGATGTAGAATCTACAGTAAAAGAAAACTTCGAATTCATCGTTTGGTGCAAATGGTACTTTTTAATACATATTTTTATATACCTTATAAAAAAGATTGCAAAACAATTTTGTAGATACAAATTTATAAAGTGAGAAAAAATGAAGCTCTTTCCAAACTCCAATAATTTTGTATAAGGTAATAAAGTATCAATACATTTAGTATTAGGCTCTAAGACTTGTCTGGTGAGACACTGATATTAATTTCCTTTAGGTAGTTGATATATCTTCTCATATTGACCTCAGAAGTTATTTGTCAGAGTTTGATTTTTTTTTGTCTAATTTGAGTAATGAATAGAGACGATGCGCCTATTCTTTATCTAACTTTTACAATTCAATTAATTATTTCAATTTTTAAGCAGATTGATAAGTTTTAAAAAAATATTTCCTCTTGCTATTTCTTCTTACATTGCAGTGTTTTCTTTTTTACCACTTTTCATTTGTTGTTTTTGTCGTCGGTCATAAAGTAAGCGGGATTGCGATTGTTCTTGTTTTCCAGTGGCTCCATCTATGGCTGAGAATTTAAATTCTTCCAAACCCTTACGTCATACCCGTGTATAGGGTGGACCCATTCAAACGTCTATTCTTCCATCCGCAGATAGTAATTTTGACCTGAACCGAAGAATGATCAATCTATAATTCAGTACCCCCTGAGGCATTGATTTGTAATGGTCCACTTTTCCCTTAACACCCTTTAGTGTTTATTTGTTATGGGTTTTTTTTCTAACAAATAATTTTTTCGATGGAAAATTTTTAAAAAGCACAGTTTAAATGCCTTAAACTTTGATTTAAGCTATAACATTAAACTGTATTTACAACCTTGTCGGACATATTTATCTGGGGCTTAGAACGGACAGTAACTATATTAATTTATTAAAAAATTAGATATTAAACAAAATTTTTATTTTTGTATTACTGCTTGACATTGTGCACCTAATAATAATAATAGCGCTAATAATAATAATAAAAATGAAAATAATACTAATAATAATAATAATAATGAAAATAATATTAATAATAATAATGAAAATAATAATAATAATAATAATAATACTGAAAATAATAATAATAATAATAATGAAAATAATAATAATAATAATAATAATAATGAAAATAATAATAATAATAATAATGAAAATAATAATAAACTGCCGAAATATGATCAAACAAATTAAATCAACCTTCTTTAATAGTCAACATTTTTAAAAATAACAAATATGGCTACATTTAAAATTTCAAAAACATATTACATTAAATATTACGCCATCTCTTATACAATTCTTTTTTAAGCATCTATTTGTATAGAACAATTTTGTTACACAATTTAATGGTCGGACAAAAGAGCCAACAAATATTCAAAAACACCCCAATCCGAACGTCAAAATATTTATATTTCCAGTAAATGCATTTTTGCTAACAGACAACTAAACTAAAGCCCCGAGACAGCCAACAGACTGCCAAAACTAAAGCCCTGAGTTATTAATATTAAATTATAAAAAATCTGGCTACAACTTAATCACCAAAAAGTCCGTTTGAATTTAATATAACTCTGCAGCCAAAACAATTTGGTGTTCGAGAAATAAAGCAGTTTAAAGAAAAATTAAGTTAAAAATAGATTATGATATTCGATCAGTCGCAACACTGAATTAATGAGTTATACACTTATTGTATTGAATTAAATGGTTAGCTGATTGTTAAGAAAAGAATAAAAAGTATTTATATTCGTATTTTGATTAAAATTAAATAATTGATTAAAATTAAATAATTGATTAAAATTAAATAACTGATTTAATTTAATTATAATAGAATTAAGAATGATTAGAAAAATTAAATTTGCAAAACTAAAGAATTTTTAAAATCTAAGAAACATGTAATGCCTATAATGAGATCACATTGTCATTTTGGGAATTAGAATTAAAGACGCTAGGTGAATAGAAGATAGGTAAAATTTAACCTAATCATTAGGAACATTTTTTACAAGAACGCAGCAGTTATAGAAAGACCATATTATTATATGCTAAGTCCAAACTTCCTATAAAACTGAAATTTTAGCTGGCATCATGCGCCCAATTTCAATATATTTCCAGAAAAACAGAATTTATCGCAATTTCGTCTCAAAGAAAGTGAAATTTATCACCTATCAAAATTTCAAATAATTTCTGACTCAAATTAACTAAATAACACAAAACTGACATTTAAATATTTAAGAAAATAATTAGAAAAATCAAAGTTCACAGCTGAAAGTTCACAAGGTGAAACTTTGGTCTTCCACACCTAAAACAAAACGAGCAAGTTCCCTGATCATAAAGACACGGTTAACAGTATAACACCATAGTCAAGCATTACTGGCTGCGGTCAGTAAGCAGGTGGGTGTTCACTTTGATCAGCCTGCGTAGGGACCGAGGGTGAGCTGTATCTGTCCTCGTTAAACTCTTCGATGGTAAAGTGCTCTAGTTCAGGCGCAGGTCGTCGGGCTTTCAAAGTAGGGTAGCCATCCCCTTTGCAGAGGATCAAAATTGCTGTGGCATGTCTTCAGATCATCCTCAGGAATGTTTCCCAGACCGTCGCCAATACCCCATTGTGAAGCTAAGTGCGACGAAAATAAAAGTACCTACATATACATTTGTAAGGGTTCATTTTTTTCTAATCGACATAAAAATGAGGGTTTTTTTAAAAAAATCTTATTCACTCAATATAAACTGTACTTCAAATTTTTAAATATTATGTCTTGAAATACAGATAATTTTACTTTTCTATTATTTATTTTTCAGTATCTGTATACACGTTAAATCAGTCTGACCTTTAACACAAAATCATCCAATCAAAATGTATTTCACTAAGTTTATTCCTAATACCTCCAGATCTAAGAATAATTGCTGATTTAAATTCTCGTCGAGCTGATGCTAGCGTAAAAGAGATCGCAAATTAAAAGTTCGATCACAAGTAAATTAGAAAATTCCTACATTTAACGGACAGGTTGGTTTATCTTACCAAGAATGCTCGATATTTAAACCATGGAGAAAGCAGTATTGTAATTTAACACTTCTGATTAATTGCGTAACTATTTGCTCGTGATTTAATTAACTTTAAATGAAGATTTATAAGACAGGAGTAAATAAAATTTTAAATTCTAAAGTTTTCTGTGAGTTTTTTTTAAATATAACTTGTAAAAAAAAGCTAATTTTTAGATAAATAATAACAAAAACAGATGTTTCAATACATTTTTGTTTGATATTTCAAACAGAAGAGTATGAATAAGTTATTATTGTAATTTTACATTTCTGCAAAAATCAGATGCCAATAGGGGGCTTTCGACTTTTTTTTTTAAAGAAAATTCGATTAATGTTAAAATAACGCTATGTTATTATGAGTAGAAAGAAGGATGCTGATATTTCCCCTGACTATTTTATTACTTTTGTTTTTGTTTTGTTTATTTCACGGGGTTCTTTACTATAGGTTCAAAAACATTGTACACTACATGCTTTAAGTCTTAGCAAGAACGAATTTGCATTACCTTTTTTTTCGGAGTGCGTCGATTTCTTTCGGCAAATCAGAATAATCGTTTACTCTCCTTGTTAGACCTCCCCCGACCTTACGGATGAATGACCGCGGATTAACCACATTTTTTTAATTAGAAAATAACCTCAGCTCCTTCATGGACATCTTGAATTAAAGAAAGCGTCATCGGCTAGCATTTTGATTTGCAATTAACTTTTAATTATGAAGTACGATTTCCTAATTTAAACAGCTTCATACTCCTCCTACTGTTTTGACAAATGCAGCTCAAAGAGCCGTGGAGGCTCAGGGGATAGAGCGTTCACCTTCCACTGAGTGGAACTGGGTTCAAAACCAGATGATGCTGGTCAATACTAATTCCGCATCCTGCTCTCAGTGCTGACGTTAAATACCTATCCTCAGTGGCACATTAATCATAAGTTGGAGTCCCCTTGCCGTCAGACTTACCGTGGGAGGTCATCGTGGTTTTCCTCTCCATCTAACGCAAATACGGGTGAATTCCAATAAAAGGTCCTCCGGGTAGGCAAATTTCTCCCAATATTTGATCCAGGAGTGCCCATGTCTTCTGGATTGTATTCAAAATGACAAAGCTACGGAGTTGAACATTAGATGATGCTGGTCAATACGAATTCCGCACCCTGTTCTCAGTGCTGACGTTAAATACCTATCCTCAGTGTCACACTAATCATAAGTTAGAGTCCCCTTGCCGTCAGACTTACCGAGGGAGGTCATCGTGGTTTTCCTCTCCATCTAACGCAAATACGGATTAGTTCCAATAAAAAGTCCTCCGGGTAGGCAAATTTCTCCCAATATTTGATCCAGGAGTGCCCATGTCTTCTGGATTGTATTCAAAATGACAAAGCTACGGAGTTGAACATTAGTAGTCGTAAAACCGAAATCGTCGGGTGTTCAACAACGGTTACATAAATAAAGCTGAAATGATTTTTGATTTCAATGGGTAAATTTCTTCTCGTTTACCTGGTTTTATTGGTTTCACTAGGAATTGCCTTTCCTCTTCTCGTATATATAGTTAATACGCCGTAGAATTACAGTCACCGCTTCTAGTTAGTTTGCGAGATAATTACGCTTAGCTGAAATATTAAACGTGAGGATATTTTTTATACACAAAACGTGATTATTGCAGAGTCCACGTGTTCTAAACGAGTTCGAAAAACTGTTCGATTGACAATTGAAGCTATGATTGAATAAATGTGGGGGGATGTATTGGATGGATTTCTGTTATCCTTGGTGTTTTTCCATCTTTTCCATAAGACTCTTTTTAGTGACTCAATGTGAGCAAATTTGTTGAATGTGTCTTTTTGAGCGAATGATGTTTAATAGATCTGTTGAAATTTATTCACATCAATCTGTTCAGTTTAAAAACCAAAAATATTATAACGCTAATAATAAAAGACTTAAATGCATTTAAGAATAAATATATCAAATAATGCTGATGTGATTTGATAAATGTAAGTCTATCCAATTTTATATTTTCTTCTGTTTATGAGCCTTTTACAATTTCTAAGAATTGTGGTGTTGTTTTGAAAGAACTTTGTTGTTTTTCGTAATAAAAGCTGAAAGAGATTTTACGAGCTTCGTCAAGCACGTCAATGAACTTTCTCATAAGAAATGCACTTCACTTCTATTTCAACCCTTTTAAGAAAAACTTTCTTTATAACTTTAGAACAAAATTCTTTACACTTTTCTGTATTTATTTATTTTTCTTTACAAAAAAGAATTTCAAGATCATTTGTTGAGTTTAGTTTTATTTTCCTCCGAGTAATACACATTCTCGTAAAATGTGCGTCAAAATTATATGTTTTCGTAAAGTTAAAGACCAAATCTACGGCTTAGATATATTTTATGGACAAATGCAATATTTCTGAATGTGATGTAGAGAAACATATTCGATTATTGTCATCAATAAGCTTTATTATGTCATTATTTTTACTGTTTTAGAATTGGTTTGTTGTTATATTAAGGAAACGAAAAAATGAATTTTGAATAAAAATTAGTTCACGATGTACTATAACAAGATTTATAATCGATATTTTAAACAAATAATTCGATTTTTATAATTCAGTTTTTTGTTCATTTAAACAAAAGAAAAACATTTTTGTTTGTTTTTCTTCTGTATACTTTATATCTACAGAACTCTTTACAGTTGAAGCTAAACCTACATCTGTGCTTTAAGCAAAATTTCTCAGCAGTTGATTTTTAAGAATCCTCTATAAACATGAATAATTTCATGACTTAAAACCATTTTACTTAACAATTTTTTACAAAGAAAGAAGGAACCTGCCACCAAAAATTTCATATGTATTATAGTAATAAATATTCGGGATTTTTTTAAAAAAAATTATATATAAGTGTTTTTTAAGCCTTAAACTTTCAGATATAAATATTTGCGACATATTTATGAGTGAAAATGTAACTGTCTGAAATTTTGAACATTTTTGCTCTGAGAAATTTTTTTGAAAATATGTACATTTTTGTAACAAAGTAACGATCTTTCTTTCAGATAATTATAAATATATATATATATATATATATATATATATATATATATATATATATATATATATATATATATATATATATATATATATATATATATATATATATATATATATATATATATATATATATATATATATATATATATATATATATATATATATATATATATATATATATATATAATAAATAAATAAATACAAGAAAACACTAAGAAAGTTAAGAAAAACAATAAGTATCATTTATTGCGCTTAAGCTGCAAGTAAACAGCACTCATTAGATAAGTTCAAAATGAAGAATAAAACAAAGAAAAATTATAGACATATGAAAAAAAGGGGGTGGGAAATAATAAGTAAAAAAAAAAAAACAACATTTTATTAAAAAAAAAAAAAAAAAAAAGTGAAATGTTAATTAAAAAACCGGAAAAAAACCGGAAAAAAAAGATATAATCTTTTCTTCAGCCCACACGATTATATCCGCAGATATAATCGTGTGCTTTCCGATATTGTATCAATAAAGCCAAAGCAAAATATATTAATACAATAGTGTGAGGAGCACTCAAAAAATTTTTTATAAAATAACTACATAAAAATAGATCATAAAAAGTAAAAAAAGAACAATAACAATAAAAGAATGTTATTGTTCTACATGTTATTTTTACTTTTTATGATCTATTTTTATGTAGTTATTTTATAAAAAATTTTTTGAGTGCTCTCACACTATTGTATTAATATATTTTGCTTTGGCTTTATTGATACAATATCAGAAAGCACTCTGTTTTGCGGATATAATCGTGTGGGCTGAAGAAAAGATTATATCTTTTTTTTCCGGTTTTTTTTCCGGTTTTTTAATTAACATTTCACTTTTTTTTTTAATAAAATGTTGCTTGTTATTTTTTTACTTATTATTTCCCACCCCCTTTTTTTCATATGTCTATAATTTTTCTTTGTTTTATTCTTCATTTTGAACTTATATATATATATATATATATATATTAATACAATATTAGAAAGCACTTTTTTCGGATTATAAACGTGTAAAATGATGATGATATATCTCTTCCTTATTTTGTTTTACGCTTTGTTTTTTCATGAGTCTTTTAATATTTTTTAAAAAAAAAAACTTTTAATATTTTAATACTTTTTCCTTCTCTTCTAAAAAAGTTTCATTATCTTTTCCCCTGTGCTCTCTATATTTTTAACGTATTTTATGAATTCTGTATACTTGTAGCTTATACGCAGTAAATAGTACTTATATTTCTTACTTTTAATTTAATTTACTTCGTTAATTTCTCATTTTCTATCCTTTTTGTCTTTATTGTGTTTCATATATATATAACGATATTGATAAAGTTCTTTATACATGTACTTCTAAAGAGTTATTTTATCGACACTACAGAAAGTAGTACCTTACAAAAACGTTAATTCAATTAAACTGAAAAGTACAATATTTGAACAAAAAATATCCTTGAAAAAGACAATTTTTGAAATCAAATTAAGAAGTTTTTATTTGCTCATTACATTTATTATTTATTTATTTTAAAAAATTAGAATGATTTCTTTGTGTATGACGCCCATCTGTCAAAAAAAAAACACTTAAATAATTGAAGTGAAACTTCTAATGCGACTTCCAACAAGGTTGCGTTAAACGTTTAACGCTACCATGGAGGGGGAATGCTGTTGCGTTCTCGTTACCTGAAGCTGAAACATTATTAAACTTCCTTAATGACAAATTTGGATTGGAAATGATAAATGGTAGGAATGATCCAACAACCAAAGGGGTGACTACCATTGATGCAGTGTTTGCAAGAAATATTGAAAAAATAGAACTCAAACATTTCGTACCTTACTTTAGTTATCATAATCCCATTATATAGATTGTTATAGATTTGGATATTTCTCCACTCGAAAATGATAATTAAAAGATGCGATCAATTGTGAATTGAAAGCAATGTTAATAAAGTTTGTCTTAAAAAAACAATATGATTTCACTAAAAATCAATTTCTACCCCTTCCTATTTTCATTTCCACATTACGAAGTTTCACTTCTTCCGCGCGGAGGGACTCCACGCACTATTTTTTTTTTATTTCTAACATATTGTCGGTAATTTTCAAGGCACCTGGAATGCAATAATTTTCTATTATTAAGAAAAATAGGCCAGTAAATTTTATATTTAAAAAACCTTTATTTTCTGTCATATTAACATTAATATCTTTGAAACGAAACTTAGTTACGTCTTAACTCTTGTTTAATGACATTTTTCTCTAAAATTTCCAAGTATTTTATCAAACCACAAAATAGTGAACCGTGAAAACATCCAGATAATGCTTTTATTTATTTCTATCTGTTTTCAGAAAAAAATCCTCTTTTTTTCTTTTTTCATGCAAATGTTTATAAAAATAAATGCTTTTTTTACTTATAGTTTTTGTTCTGATTTTAAATAAATAAATTTTCAAAATTATCTAAGCCACACTAAAGTCAACGTATTAGCATCTTTTCTAAAGCTGCTGGATCTGAATATTCTACAGAATCACTCTCAGATAGAAACCTCATTTCAGAGTCATCAGAAAGTTTAGATTGTCTTTTTTGAGTACGTTTCCTCATAACATAAGCAGCACCAGCAACGAAACAAACGACAATACCAACCACTAAAATAATCATGATTGTAGGCTGAGTACTGCTCATAGCTGCCGATTCAGTTTTAGATGCTTGCTCATTCACTGATTCAACAGAAAATTCAGTTGAAGTGGATACTGTTGAAATAGATAACCTTGTCGATGGTCTACTTCTAAAAGTAGTTGGTCTGGTAGTGGTTCTATAAGACCAAGTAGTTCTTTTGGAAGGCTGCTTAGTTGTACTGGTAGTGGTTCTATAAGACCAAGTGGTTCTTCTGCTAGGCTGAATAGATATACTAGTAGTTTGTCGTGTTACAGTTACTGGCCACACTACAGATCTAGAAGTGGAAGTTGTAGTTGATAAGTCTGTTCTATTCCTAGGTCTTAAATTGTACGTTTTTCTTGTTGATGTAGAAGGCAGTAGGGTGGTGGTGGTTGGTAATGCAGTAGATTCCTTCGGAGGAGCTGCAGTTGTTGAAGGAGTTTCAAAAGGAGGTCTTGTGGTAGGATAAACAGTGGATGTTGATAACGTGCTACTTTGCAAATTTGTGATAGTTGCACTAGCTGACTGTGTTGTATTAGCTAGAGATTCAGCAGTAGATGTTCTTGTTGCAGGTAAAGTAATTAGGATTGTTTTAGAAGTTGAGGGAAATGTACTATTAATTGTAGGTATTGTACTTGCTTTTTGAGTTATCGGTGCCATAGATGTGATGGTAGTGTTAAGTGTAATTGTAGTAATATTTTGTGCAGTTTGAGTAGGCGTAGTTGTAGTAGTTGAAGGCTCAGGGGTAGAAGTGGTAGTAGTAGGAATGGCTGTTGTACTTGTGGGCGTAGTTGTAGTGCTTGGTGCTGAAGATGAAGACATTGTTGTGGTTGTTATAGTTGTCGGTTGTGTTATTTTGGTTGTTGATTGCGTAGTAGTTGCGTAGTAGCTTGTGGCAGTAATTAATTCATGCTCTTTTGGAACCGGAGTAATTATCGAAGTTGTTATACCAGAAGTAGAATTGAACGGGGATGATACAGACGAAGAACTTGAGCTATCTGATTCTGTAGAAAGTGAG
The DNA here is from genome assembly GCF_982258835.1 of Parasteatoda tepidariorum. Lineage (NCBI taxonomy): Eukaryota > Metazoa > Arthropoda > Arachnida > Araneae > Theridiidae > Parasteatoda > Parasteatoda tepidariorum. Next base: position 16,313,301 of record NC_141756.1, on the reverse strand, counting down.
GATGAGGTTGTAACAATTATTTCCGGTACAACATTTTCACCACTGCCCGTCGTTGTTATCGTTGATGAAGTTAATGTTGTGACCTGCTCTTCTGAAGGATTTTCGTTTTCCGGAGTATCATAGTCTAAAAATATAATTAAAATTATTTGTATTATAGTGGATTTAATACATTTATCGAATGAATATTGTTTTTATGTATCTATTTATGAAAGCAAAATGTTTTTGATATCAATGTATGTTAAATATTAATTTTATTATCAAAATAAAAATTGGATTCATCGAAATTATTAGTAATAGTTAAGTACGAAAGTATGCATCTCTTCAAAAGAAAAAGGGTTGATTCAGCACTATTCTATGTTTACTTCAAAATTTTAATTTTAACTTGTAGTAACTGAAGATTAAAAAAAAATTTATTGATAAGTTAAATTAATTTTATGGGGCTGGGATAGCCTGGTCGGTGGGGCGCTGGGCATTTGTTCGAACCCCACCGGCCGAAGACTTCCCTTGTAGTAAAGTGACTGATGTAAGTTAAATCTGCCGAGTCGCAAAAGTCCTCCATGTTCCCATAGCAAATCAGAACCTCTGAGGGTACTGGGTTGGAGATCGATCGTTCTCTGATTCAGGTCAAAATTACGATCTGTGGATGAATGAATGGATGTATGAACGGGTCCGTCTTATAAACGGGTGTGACGTTTGGTGTGGCAGAAGTTGAATTCTTGCCATAGATGGCGCCACTGGAAAACAAGAACAATCGCACCTCCTCTGTCTAAACAGGCATACGTCAACAACAACGACAACAAATTAATTTTATACTATGTTTCCAACGTACTCTTGAAAAATTTTATTTCAAATTGCTATAAATGAAAATTGTATTCGTATATTTTCTACAAAATGTTTTTCTTATTGATACATTTAGATATTTCTACATAAAATTAATGTGGTGTTTTGATACGTATTGTCTATAAGACCTAAATTAAAACCTAAAGTAGACCAAACGATTTCAGAAACTAGATTATAAGGACTGCGCTTAAAGTGATCCAAGCCCAAAGGCCCATGGTCCCGTAGTGGACTGATCGTTAAGACACGACTCCCAACAGATCACCGAAGTCAAGCATCACTGGCTGCGATCAGTGTGTGGGTGGATGACCATCACTTGAATCAGTCTGCGTATTTCTCCGTTAATCTGCTCTACCGTTAAGTGCTCGACTTCACGTGCAGGTCATCGAGCTACTGAAGTGGGGATGCCACCGCCTCTGCAGAGGATCAAAATTGTGATGGCTTGTCCTCGGATCATCTTAAGGGATGCTTCCCAGATCATCGTCAATAACCCACTGTGCAGCTCTAGTGCGACGTAAATGAAGTACAACAACAAAACCCAAAGGCCTATGCTCAAAATTTCTGAAAACTCGCCACCTCGACAGCAACCAAACACAGCATCAGAGCCACGGGATATTCAGCCACTCGGACACAATGCCGGGAGTCACGGCCAGCGAAGAGCAACACAAATCACGTCGATTAGCAAAGACGGGCATCCATGAGCACAGAGCTTCGGTCCAGGATCGCATAAGGTAGCGGTTCCAATTCGACCGCAGGAGACAGTCAAAGCAAGGCCGTCCGCAGTGGGGGATTCCTATTTTAAATAGTTCTTTGAAACTAGACCGTAAATCAAAGTTAGTAAATCATGAACTTTGAATGTGATCCAACAAAAGAGAGAAATTTGAATTAAGTTTTTTAATTCAACATTAAATAGTTCAGTGGTGAGCAAATGCAGGTTTTTCAAAACGATGAGAGCGCATTTACTTCGATCACAATTTTTACCATATAAATTCTATTATCATGTTAGAAAAATTTTTCTCCTTGACTTTCGCTAAAAACTGCTTTTAAACTTCAGCCGCAAGCAAACTGGTTATTTTATATTATCACAATTTTCTTTCTTTTAGCGACCTCAATTGTAATGGGGCAAATTTTGAAAATATTTTTTACACTTAAATACTTGTTGGTAACCCCTTTATGTGCATAGTTCTTTTCTAACGTAAATTTTTTCAAGAAATTAAAAAAAAATCTAAAATAAGTGTGATGTGAAAATGATCTGAAAAAAAGTTTTTAAAGACTAATATAAGCAATAAATATACTATTTATTTTTTGATTTTATTTATTTTATTTATTTTATTTATTTCTTTATTGAATATTACAAGCAGAAAAAATTCATAAAATTTCAATTAATGAATATGTGTAAAAATGAATTCGTTTTAAAATGTTTTGAAACCTACATTGTGATGATAAAAGAACAGTTGATCATTCTTATCTGCTCATCCAAGGCACTCTACGTGTAACATTCTTTTAATGCTTTTATACTTTTTATCCCTTATAAATTTATTATTTTTCTCTAGAATTATCACTTATCAATTTCCTCCATAATATGACATCAAAACTACTCAAGCAACCTTTAAAATTGCTTTATGCTTCACGAATGCTTGTTAAAAAATAGAAACCCGATAAATCATTATTTTTTATTGCCCTATCATTTCCAGGATTTTTTTTAGTATTTTTTAAGGTATGATGTAGACGAATCCAATAGAAAAAAATACTTCTTTTTCAATAGGTATCTCATCTAATTTTAAATTTGAGAATTTGAAATGCTCGGGAATTTCAGGGAAACTTTCGGTGTTTTATTTTGCCCTTAAATTTTTAAACACAATTTTTTTAAACATCTTACTTTCTATGATATTAGTTTTTATTTTTATATCCAAAATGTTTATTAAGTTTTATAATATCTCACTTCCAGATTTCTTTTTTAAACTTAAATTACTATTTCAAAAAACAAAAACGTAAATATAATTCGATTTAAAATAAATATAAAATTAACTTATAAAATTGGAGAAAAGGAAAACATATTTTTATCATTAAACAGATTTTCCTCAAGTATTATTTTAAATTCAATACCTGTCGAAATAAATTTTTAAAAAAAATAATGCTGAAGTATCATGATAAAATTACCAAATTTTACCTCATTTACCAAATTTTAGTGTTCCAGATATCCAGCCTGAATCAGAGTTAAGTTTTATCATATCCTGATAATTTTGAATATAATCTTTTTTCTTTTCAGTATAATATTAGTGCCATATTAGAAAGGTATAAGACTCCTTGTATTTTAAGGGTCAGTTTCTTAAATACTTATGAAAAAATTCTATGTTTTTTAAGAATACGTTTTTTTTTTACTTAAATTTCTATTTGCGCTGTTTATTTGTAATAATTTCTATTTGCATACTAAAGCTCACACGAAATCCTGAAAGATCAAAATAGGATCTTACACTGAGAAAAAAGCATAATGGTCAAAACTACCAGAATATGGTAAACTTTAACGTATTTCAGGCTCTTTGCGATGTCCAAAAAATATGGTAGTTTTCTCCAAAGCACTTTTTAATTATTTCTCTAAAATTAACAGCAAATTAGTTTGCTAAAATTATAATATGATGTATGTTCTAATTTGAGATCAAATTTGGTAATACTATAATGATATCTTAGAGAAGGGCATAAAAAACATTGATTTACGTTTCAATTTTGTATTTTCACTAAATGAGTGTGTAATAAGAACTAATAATTTTAAAAACCAGAATTTCCGGCAAATAGTTTCCACATAAATAGTTCCGATACTGTATATTTTAGTTCTATTACCAGAACAAGGAAGTTTTTACCAGAAAAGTCTTCTTTAAAGATTGCGATAATTTCACCAGATTTTTTTTTTTTCATTTAGTACTGGAAAATCAGAAATATTGTGTATATATCTATATATTGAAGACCGAATTGTAGTTGACTTTCGCCGGGGGGGGAATGCCAACAATCATATAATCGCTTTGGTGAATGTCCGATATATTCGTAATATCCGATTTGATATTAAATTATTCCTTAAAATTATCGTTTTCATTATCAAATTATCATTTTTTCGATATTTAAATTAATAGATTAGAACAAACATCAGTACTCGGAGTACCGGTTAAATGCATACTGGACAGTTGCACTGAACATTAAAAAACATTGATATAGGGCATACCGAGCAAATGTATACCGGCAGTGGCACTTAACTAGACCTAGTATATATTTCGAACATATAAAGCGACTATGTGATTGTCAACATTCACCAGTGGAAATCAACAACCACCGATTTCGGTGATTCACAGTTACATATATATATATATATATATTTATTTAAAAAACTTAAGAACTTCCAATTTACTATAAAAAATATCCTTAACTTACTATTAAAGAAAATTAAACCTACTTCCAGTGCATATTTTCATAAAATCAAAGCAGCAGCTTCCATTCGCATGACAATCATCGTTGCAACCACAATACGAAGAAATTTCAGCTTCTCTACATCTTCCTCTGCATGAATTCGAAGCTGTGTCTGCATGATTAGAACAAATTAAAATATAGACTTTTAAAGAAAGAATTACAATAAATAAAATAAGTTTTTCATTTGTTGCAAATGTATTGTTTTTTCTCGCTAGAAGTTTGGAATTTTTTATCTGTTAGAAATTTGTTTGTTACAACACAAAAAATATAAGAAATACAAGACATGCCCAGAAAGTAAGTAGTTTTGCAGCCACAGCAGCGGCAGTATTACTGTTCCGCGCATTCTCACGCACGTCTCTAGTTGATCGTCTGTCCACCGACACCATCACAGCCAGATTGTGTTGTGTTTACATTTATTAGTAAAAGTTCAAAAATTTAATGCAGTTGCTGGGAGCCGTGCTGACATACGGGTTAGAGTATTCACCTTCCAATGAGGTGAACCGGGTTCAAATCAACAGTGCTGACGTAAAACATTCTCAGTGATAGACGGATCATGGGTTAGAGTTCCCTTGCCGGCAGGCTAACTGTGAGAGGTTTCCTCTCCAAGTAACGCAAATGTGGGTTAGTTCCATCGAAAAAGTCCTCCACGAAGGCAAGCCTCTCCCAATATTTGAAAACAAAATACAATTTCCGATTCCACTGATTGTGAACTGCGTTCTATTTAACTGCTTCTGAAAGCAAAGAATGTTAAGGCACTTGAAATTTTTCATCCAATCGCTGATATTTATAGTGAAAAGGTAATGACTGATGGAATGTTAAGAAAGTGGAATCGACAGTTCAATGATGATCGAGACGAACCACACCCTTATTCTACTGGTGTCATTCAAAACCATTTTAAACAATTTGGTTGGGAGAACTTCCCTCAACCACCATACAGGCAGAACCCTGACCCTTCAGACTGCCACTTGTTCATGAACTCGAAGCGTGATTTTGGAGAAAAGCGAATTGACAGGTTGATGAGAATCAAAACATTCAGTTCCGCATCTTTCTTTGAAGAAAGTAATGTCGGTTTCCCGCTATGACAAATGATTGAACATTGGCTATAAGTATATCGAAAAATAGTTTTCGGAATGCTCTTTCATAATAAATAAAATTTAGTTTGAAAGGAGAAAAAAACATTTTTTATCCTCGTTTTTTTTACGAAATGGTACTTAGTTCCCGGATACGCCTCGTAATTCACTCTTTTCCACCTTTTCTTCGAAAGCTCCATTGTCACATACAGAACACTTTTTAGTGAGCAGTAGGCTAGTTTTATAGCTATCATAAATTTATGACATGCATTCATGACTTTTAGGTTGGGTTCTGTCCCTCTCTAACCCCTATGCTAATGGGATACCTGCAAGTGACGTAGTGTGGGTATTTCGATCCTTATTGGTTGTTGAAACGTGACATTTGTTTAGTAGCATTCTATTTCGAGTAAGCCAATCCCGTCAAGTATCAATTCTCTTAAGTGACACATTCTACATTCTTTCACAAAGATTCTTACTCAAAGATATATATTTGCGCAGAGTCTACTTAACACAAAGACAGGCATGAAGCCATGAGGAACTAGTTATGCATCGAAGTTGCCAGGTACACAAAACAAAAATATATCATGGTTACGATAAAATACGTAAACAAATAATAAATCTAAGTTAAATAAAAGAAGTAGAAAGAATTATCTTTCTACTAATTCGATGTGTGATACTGCTCTGTATTTAATTAACTTATAGTTAATTAACATTCTAACTTATGTAGAGAAACTTAGCTTATCTTTAATACGCCATTTGCTGATAAAGATTAGCTGGCGCATGACGTCATAGGTCATATGTGAGGGTAAGGGAGGTCTTCTTCTTGAAGTGCAGGTACCCAATTCTGAAGACAGCTAAAAATGTCTAGAAAAGCCAGTGTTTTCATTTTTTTTAAAAAGTGTTTATGATCTAATTTTATCTAACTTTTGAAAAATTACGAAGCGTCACATTTTGGGCTCATAATTAATGATTCTTTATTTCAAAGGCGCATATTTATTGAAAAATACAGTACGCAGCTGTTTTTTTTATTTTTTTATTATTTTTTATTTTTAATGAGCTGCACAATCGGTCTTGTCGATGAGCAGACCTAGTGCGTTCTCCAGAGGTGGTATCCACTCTTTCAGGACTACCACAATGGGTGAGATACCGTTGGTCATGTAAATTTGGACGTCTAGTTTCTGTCACACCGAGACTCTATTTGGATGCTAAAGTGCACTAGGAATTTAATTTTGCCGGAAATGCCAAGAGCCAATCAGGCACTCCAGGGATCTTTTACATGCCGCATAATCATACGACATGGCCGCTGAGGATTTTCTACATCCCGAAAATCCGGTCGTGCTGTTGATTTTAAAATAATAACAACTTGACGTGTGGGGCATGTCTTTCCAAACTAAGTTTTAAACAAGAAAGTAATTAAGCTATTTGTCTGATTTAAAATCAAAGCTTGAAATTTGAATATGCAGTTTGAAATTTAATGCTTGCTGAGCTACTCATACTGTGATTTTGCTTGCGTTATTGTCTTTGGTGAAAGATATTCCAAGAAAATCCATTTTTCAAGAGATTCACTTATACAAATAATTTACAAGAATTGTCTCTCTGAACTACTTACAAGATATGTGATCAGTTGAGTTTCCAATTTCGTCACAAGGTGTGGTAGACAGATATACGTCATCAATAGCTGTGTCACCAATGTAGTTGGAACCTCTAATACCTTCAATTACAATCTAAAAAATAAAAATTTCTTCAGCCGCAATCGAAATTAGACATTTGCTACTAAAAGAGGAAATTCTGTTTTGGACTCGATGATATGATAAATTCTCATTCGTGCTGTAAGATTATTTTTATAGGATGGTTTCAGACGCTGCATCTAAACTCAAGATAAAATACCATATTTTGTTTTATTTAATACTAGAAAGTTAGTACAGGAAACATCATTTGGATTTGTTGTCTCTGATTCTCTGGTCATATAATATATCGCTTGGAGAACTGAAAGTGGCCACAAATGTTCGTGTATTACCATGCCGCTGCAATTCTTTATCAAGAAAGTATTTAAGTCATGTTTTTATCTTACTTTATGTTAAAATGCAATGATGGTGTCGCAGTTTTCCATGGTTGATCATACATTTTTTAATGGCTGAAAAGTCACATGGTATAATCCAGCTTTCACTATTATATACTGTTATACGGCTAAATGTTTTGTTAAATTATTTAAAACTTAATTTTCAGCTTCGTGCACAAAGTGATGAATGCAAAAAATGTATTTGAAATACATTCGTCCGTTTGACAAGCAAAAATATTAATTTACAGTTGTGAACTCAATAAGTTTTTTATTACACTACACTTTTAATGTTAAATGTTATTTCAAAAACTGATTAATTAGGAAAATTATTTATGTTCACTTATAGATCTTAATAGCGAAGCGGGGGTGCCATCCCTTCCGCAGAGGATCAAAATTGTGATGGCATGTCTTCGGATCATCCTCCGGGATGTTTCCCAGACCGTCGCCAATAGCCCATTGTGCAGCTCTAGTGCGACGTAAAGTAACAACAACAACAACAGATCTTAATAGGGATTCATAAGGGAAATATTTGGATAATGAAAGTGGAGGCACAAGTGTTCTTTTTAGTACAGTACAGAAATCAGAAAACCGGAAAACCAAAAAACCAGAACGAAATTCGATAAATTTTCTCGCCATTTTTTTTTTTTTTTTAATTTTTTTTCCTTATAAGATTTTACGATTTTTCTTTCTTTTTTTAAAGATGTTTGCCTTATTATCATTTTGAAAATAATCATAAGTGTATTACTTCATCGTTTTTTCTTATTTTTAAGATTATTTCCAAATATATTTTATTTAGTTGTGTTTAACAATAAATAAAACGGCTTTTTGTAGAGATTCAGAAAACCGGAAAAATCAGTTATCCTGAATAGCGATTTTCCCGACCGTTCCGGATAATCGGTTCCCTACTGTACATATATTTTTAGTTGAATAATTTTAACAGTTTTATGCCAAGAAACAGCAATTATTGCGAAGCAATTATCGGGGTTGTTGAGCCACAGCAATCAGGGGGCTTAGACCCAAAGCGTCAAAAAACTAACTTAAAAATTCACCAATGTCTTAAATGAGGGAATTAAGAAATGCGTCCCTAACCATTGTTGAAAACTCCTGAAAATAACGCAATCATGCTAGTCTAGAAATAAATGATGTTTAGGAAAGATGTTGTAATGTACATAATTGCAATTTGCTCGAAATTCAAAAATGTGTCGATAAAAAATTTATAATTTTCTTTTAAAATTTATTCTGCGCTTTTTTTAGATAAATTTCATTATTTAAAACTTATTTTGGTTAGATATGTTTTCAAATGGATTGTATTAGAAGTCTGATAGGATTTACAGAAATTCATGTTAATTGTGTCTCCAACTTCGTTAGTTTTCTGTTCGCAAAAAGCAAATTATAGAGAGTGAAAAGTTGATGTAATATTTTAAAATATTTGGTACTATGCTATTTTTCGTTCATCTAGCTTTTTAAAACCGGTAATAAAAATTTATCTAAAAATTAGATTTAAAAAAAAAAACATTTATATCTACATTTTGTTTAATTCTACTCAGTAGTAATGGAACTCCAGAATTGTGTACATTGGTTGCATGGAACTTTTTTTCCCAACATCCACCACTATATATAATTTTTTTTTCCTCTTTAAAATTTAAAGTAAGCGACATTTTATGTAGGTGCTGTTTAGTCCATACATGATACAGACACCAAATCATATTGAAATTAAAAAATATGTAGATAGGGTGTTCAGAGATTATCGACTTAAACAAATATTTTATAATTCTTGACGAAATTGAAGTCCAAAAATTAGTCACATTAGGGAACGCGTTAATGTTTTAGGGAGGAAAATACTAAAACGATTTCGAAATCTAATAAAATCGCCACTCAAGAGGGAAAAGCTGAAAACATCAAAAGATATTTCACTTTGAAAGTAAAAAAAAAGTTAAAAAGATATCGTTATAAACACATCAAAGCTGCATCAGCTTACCAAGCTGGTTTTTATCTTTTTTGTCCCCTTTTCTTTCACCGTACATTCTACAGATTTAAAAAATATATATATTTCATTTTTCATAGCATAAATATTAATCCTTAAATTGTATAATTAACTAGCAACCTTTCTAATTAGAAACTTTAAACTATCCAGTATAATATTATTACCTTGCGCACATCCATTTTCAGGCGAATCCTTGGTAACTAACAAATCAAGCGTGCTTCAGTACTGCTGTAAGAACACACCATAAAAAAACCATTTATTTGCGCTTCTAACTCCATTCATTTTCGTTTGTCTTTTCATATTTTGTAATCTGGCAATCTTATTAGGAAAATATTTTAAATCATTCTTGAAACATTCCGGTACGTGCAAGTCCATTTGAATTCGCTAATTCGCTTTGTAGAACTCATTTTGCTTCATTTTCTGATTTTTGCTTGATTTATAAATATATATATATATATATATAGCAAAATAAAAACAAAGAGAAAAACGAAGAAAATTATTAAGTTTTATTAACTGCGCGTAAGCTGCAAGTATATAGAACTCATAAAATAAGCTAAAATTTTGAGAAAATATGGAAAATAATGAAAATTGCAAAGTAATGACAAGAGAAGAAAATAATTAAAAATTTTCAAAAGTATTTTTAAAAAAATATAATATTCGAAAACTAAAAAAAAAAAAAAAACTAAAAAAAAAAAAAAAAAAAAAAAAAAAAAAAAAAAAAAAAAAAACATATCCTGGAAACAAAACAAAGAAAAGATATAACCTCTTCATCAGCCCCCACGATTATATCCGCAATAAAGAGTGCTTTCTAATAATGTATTAATAATATATCCAAAGCAAAATATATCAATACAATAGTGTGAGGAGCACTCAAAAAAATTTAAACGAAATTAGAACACATTAAGTAAAAAATATATACGAAAAAAACAGACAAATATATCAAGCAAAAAACAGAAAATAAAATGTAAAGAGATTAAGGAACAGTACACGAAAGAAAATCTACATAGTAAGGAGCGAATTAAAATGAACTTAAGGCCTGGTTTCTTAGGACAGGACGCCGTCAGCTGGAAATCAGCGCTAACCTCTGATTGGTCCATTTGTGAGTTTGATAGTATACGTCATCGAACGCTCATCTTGAACTACAATTACCGTCTAACTCAACTGCAGTTGAATTACAACGTGACGTTAACCACAGAAGCAATGGCGGACAACATCCTGGTGCACATTGAAATCAGACAAGTTTTTGATTTTGACATTAAACATAGCTTCTTCATTAAACATAGCACTCTTCATTTAGCTCAGCTATAATGTCTTTTTTCTTGGACAAAGTCATTATTTGTTCTCTAAGACACTGGTCGACAATAACAAAATCAATGCAAATTCAAAATAAATATTTGTTTACGTTATTAACGCATGCGCAATGAGAGATAATGTCTGCGTTGGACCGACTGCTCACGCTGAGCTAACAAAAAAGTATTTTTTTGGCGTCAGATCTACGTCAACTTTCCGCTGACGCCCAGATAAGGCGCTAGTTCTAAGAAACCAGGCCTTGAGCTAACAAACCAGTATTTTGTTGGCGTCAGCGTGACGTTGACGTCCCGCTGACGCCCAGATAAGGCGCTTGTCCTAAGAAACCAGACCTTTACGCGTACCGGAATCTTTCAGGAATGATTTAAAATATTTTTGTAATAAGATTGCCAGATTACAAAATATGAATACAGAAGCATAAATAAAGTGATATCTTATGGCACGTTCTTACTGCAATACTGAAGCGCGTCTAATTTGTTAGTTACCTTGGATGGGCCCGAAAATGGACGTGCGCAAGGTAATAATATTAAACAGAATAATTTAAAGTTAGTGATTAAAAAGTTTGATAATTAAAATAATTTTAGAAAATTTATAATTATTTCAAGAAAAAAAGAAACATGATTTGCTCATTTTGGATTGATTTTTAGCAGGTGCCAAAATTTTATTGCTGCTGAAATCCAAAAATTAGGCTCAAAGAGCAATGCCCTAAACACACGAAATAAGAAAACCGAACTAAAAACGGAAACAAAAATTATCAAACTTTTTAATTACAAACTTTAAATTATCCTGTATTATATTATTACCTTGCGCGCATCCATTTTCGGGCCCATCCAAGGTAACTAACAAATTAGACACGCTTCAGTTTTGCAGTAAGAACGGGCCATAAGATATCACTTTATTTATGCTTCTGTTTTCATATATTGTAATCTGGCAAACTTATTATGAAAATATTATAAATCATTCTTGAAAGATTTCGGTACTCGTAAGTTCATTTAATTCGCTCCTCTTTGTGTAGATTTCCTTTCGTGTACTGTTCTCTAATCTCTTTACATTTTATTTTCAGTTTTTTGCTTGATATATTTGTTTGTTTTTCCGTACATATTTTTTACTTAATGTGTTCCAATTTCGTTTAAATTTTTTGAGTGCTCCTCACACTGTTGTATATATATATATATATATATATATATATATATATATATATATATATATATATATATATATATATATATATATATATATATATATATATATATATATATATATATATATATTTATATATATATATATATATATATATATATATATATATATATTAACATTTACTATCATTATCTCTAGAACTACTTAACTGATTTTAATGAAATTTGATCTGGACATACAATGATACAATACCAAATAAATAACTATTCAACAATTGTAATACACACGCATGATCGTGCATAACACTCTTTGGACTCGGAAGATATAAAACAACGGTTGCAGAATAAACAGCAACAAAATGGGTTAATAGGGGATCTGATCCTCTCTTACAGATATACAGGTCTTGCAGCGTGATTTCATGCTTAAAATAAGGCAGTTTATCATTTCCTGTGGCAATTGGTCTGAATTATCCAGTGGCAATTTCCCCTGCTTCGTCTTGTGTTTGGCTCTCTTCTAACTGGCCAACAATTCTCCAAGCTTCTGATTCAGTTAAATGACTTCATTGAGACAAGGCATCCATCGAAACAACGTGCTTACTGAATATCGATCATTCTTTTCCGTTTTGTCTCACAAGTTACTCTGTCTTAGTAAATTGATCAACCAAATCAAATTCGCTGCCGCTAAAGCATCGTCTTCGACGCCAAACTCAAAATTTGCATACTACGAAGTTTGAAAATAAGTGAAATTTGCATTAGTGACTCCCCTCTTCCATTTCATGCCTAAAAAATTCCTCATTCCGTTATTTTATACAAGACATACAATATCCTCTAACCGTTTTGAATAGTTATATATAACACAATAAAGACTAAAAAAATAAAAGGAAAGTAAGAAAAAAAGCGAAGAAAATTTTGAAAAAATAAGAAAAACTAAGTTTTATTTTATTTGCTAAACTACAATAATATAGAACTCATAAAATAAGTGAAAAATCTAGAGAAAACGTAGAGAAAAATACAATAAAGGCATATGAAAAGAGAAGAAGATATTGGCGAGCACTCTTTTTTGCGGATATGGTCGTGTGAGCTCATGACGAAATTATAGCTTTTAATTATTTTGTTTCTGGCTATTTAAATTTTTAATGATAAAATTTTATTTGGAAACTATTATTTTCAATTATTTTTCTTCCTCTCTTTCCATTGATCTTTATTATATTTTTTCCATGCTTTCTCTACAGATATATAAATATATATTCTGAACTTCAAGATTGATGAAATAATGGGTTAATTTGTGACTTCTAATTTATGAACTTCTTTGATTGAAATATTAAATGCATACATATTCATATTAAGAGTGGTGATTGCCAAACACCTTAAATAACATGAAGAAATGCAGATTTTGAAGTTTTCGTTTAATTTTTTCGAGATTGAGAAATCAGAGTTAATTCCAAGTAAGGAGTAAAGAAAATACTCATCTCGAAATTTCACTCGGATGATTTCTGAATATAAATCGTTAATTCATCCACGAACTGCGCCTAATTATTAGGATTACAATCGTTGATTCCACAGATGAAATATTTGGGAGGCAATTAAATGGAAGATAATTTAATGATCTCGTTGATAAGCATAGTTAGTAATTGGTCCATAAATTTGAAAAGGGCATTTCTGAGTTAATGTTCGAATTTAACTATGACGGTAGTTTTTCCTATGGTAGCTTCCTATAATACGCTCGCAACACTTTTGATGCCCTTATTTTGAAAAATGTGTAAAAAGCAATTATAAATAGTAGTGAAAAATACGTAAAGTCCACTTTCATGAAACTACATTTTGCGCTGACAAAAGTTACCACGTTAAATGAAATCAAATAAAAATGACACACAAATTTTGATCCCACTAGAAAACTTGATCATAGGATACAATTGCTTGAAAAATGAAACAGATCCTAGGTTCAAGACAAAGCAAAAAACAATTTTCATATGATGATATAAAATTATTTTCAAGGATTTGCTTTACTTCTTATATCAATTGTATATCCAGTGCTAAAAAAAACGGACCATCTTGAATAACTTTTGGTCTAATGATCGGATTTTACGGTTATAGAACTCAACCTTAATGGCTCCAGGGGGTGACTTGCTAAGGGGGGCAAATGTGCTAATTGATAAGTGTAGATGATATTTTAAATTACGAAGTCAGATACAAAAACGTACTCTCTCAGAATAAACATACCTTTTTTCCGAATGGTTTCGGATTTCTGAAACCCAAAATATAGGGGGTAGACGCAATATAGGAAATTTGGTCCCAATTGTTTGGTTCAGAGAGCGCTCCAAAGTTAAATGTACTTTTTGCCTATTACGCTATATCTAGAGAACTTTATAAGTAAACTTAAAAATTTTTGTACAAAATTATAAAATTTATTTATCCAAAGATAATTGCATGCAAAAAATAAACTTTTTTTTAAATTTATTATTTTTTACTATTTTATTTGTTAATGGTCGTTAAAATTTTGAATTTCAAGGTATACAATTTTTCGCATCATTTTAAGAAATATAATTTTGCAAGGCAAAACAAAATGACAAAAATCGATCGAATAGTAAAAATGAATTGATTTAATTAATGTATTGATTTAAATATCTGGTTTTTTGAAATTTAATTTCTTTGGCTAAATGAATTTTAAGATTTGCGTACAAAAATATTTTTAATTCACTTTAAAAGTTCTGGAGATGTGGCGGAATTCGCAAAATCTGAAATTGACATTAAGAGGTCCAAACTTTGGAACGATCTCCTGACCAAACTATTAGGACCATATTTCCCAGATTGCGGCTAAAAAAAAGGTATGTTTATTCAGAGAAAGTACGTTTCTGTGTTCGATTTCGTAACTTAAAATATCGTCTGCACTTATTAATTAGCATATTTGAAGTCACCCCCTTGAGCCATTTAGATTGAGTCCTTGAACGTGATGATCCGATCATTCGATCAAGAATTATTCAGGGTGGTTCGTTTTTTTTTCGCACTGTACGTTGAAATGTTTAATATATCTTTAACTATGTTATTTTATATACTCTTCCGATATGTAACTGAGGCACGAACAAAGGAAACATAATACGCTACAAAAACATTTCCAAAATTCTGCAATATAAAATTTACTAAATATATCGTAAATACGTGAACATAAAAACTTCAATTGCTTTATACTTGAAATTTGGGAGAAAGGTTTGACACGACGTTCTTTGTTAAGGATCACGATTGTCGTCGTATACGTCGTCGTCTGGGCGAAGAGCATTGTGCTATGAATGGTCGGAACTTGTCAAACTTT
Organism: Parasteatoda tepidariorum; assembly: GCF_982258835.1. Taxonomy (NCBI): domain Eukaryota; kingdom Metazoa; phylum Arthropoda; class Arachnida; order Araneae; family Theridiidae; genus Parasteatoda; species Parasteatoda tepidariorum. The sequence continues at coordinate 16,298,141 of NC_141756.1, read as the reverse complement.
CCTTCATTCACATAATGCAAAAGAAGTTTTTATTTTCAAACACATTTTTCGCTTCAGTTTTCTGGGGATTATTTTTTTTTCTCTGCAGAAATTTATTTCTGATTATCTATTTGGATCGCGAACTAAATTAACTTATTTAATGATTTTTTTATCAATAATGTTGCTTTCATCTAAATACCCCAAACTGTAGCGAATGCATAAGACTTTATTCTTTGTCTCTAATTTTGAGAAGTTTAGGAGAATGATACAATGTTTGGTATTAGTCCTTAAAAAAAATAATGCACTTACATTAAATTAAATAGGTAAGCCGTAGTGGTACTTTTTTACAGAAATCGAGATTATTTTGTGAAAAAGGCATTTTTTCCGTTCCATTATTTGAATTAAATATCAAATTTCAAAGTTAAAAAAATAACATCAGTAAAAGAGTCAAATTTAAAGTTCATGACTAATTAACTTAACAACAGTAATAAAATGCATAAAATGTTAAAAGACAAGTTACAACTCTATGATATAAAAGAGTTACGAAATATATAGCAGTTATATTGGCGGTTACATGTAAATACAGATAATTATTCATTTATAACTAATATATTTTATCATTTTCCATTAATACTAATACTCAATACGTATATCTGATCAGTCCTAAACTATTGCAGATATTAAAGTTTCTTTCTGAGATTTAAACTCTTAATATTACTTTTCAATTTTTGATTTCTAAGCTAATAGGTAAAATAAGTACCTGGTTTCACATTCGTCACTAAAAGAACAACACGAATACCCAAAATTAGATCTACAAGTAATCGTAAAAATTACACTAAGGAAATCACGATTGTTTTTATAAAAGACATTTTTTTAGCCCAAAAATATTTTCATGTACCTTCAATTTCTATTAAATTTCAAAGCTGTATACAGAAAAGTTCAGTTGTTAAAAAACGCTTGTTGAAAAATTTGTGGACGCTTCTGACATGTAACTTTGCGATGATATCTTAATATATATTAAAATCTAATGATGGTGTCGCAGTTTTCCATTGTTGTCAATACATTTATACTATATATAAAAATCTAATGACGGTGTCGCAGTTTTTCATTGTTGTGAAAACATTTATACCACATATAAAAATCTAATGATGGTGCTTCAGTTTTCAATTGTTGTCAATACATTTATACTACATATAAAAATCTAATGATAGTGTCACAGTTTTCCATTGTTGTCAATAAATTTATACTACATACAAAAATCTAATGATGGTGTCGCAGTTTTCCATTGTTGTCAATGCAGTTATACTATATATAAAAATCTAATGATGGTGTCGTGCTTTTCATTGTTGTCAGTACATTTTTATTGGCTGGAAAATCACATGGTAGGATCCAGTTTTCTCACATTAATTTCCATATTGGTTTGGTTGTCATTTTGTTTCAATTGCTTATAAGTCATAAAGATATTGTTTTCCTATAAATATTTTTGCATCCCTAATTTAAAGGTATCTACCTGCACTCCTAATATTACGTTTTTAATTCTGCTTGTTTTCTAAATTAAGAGTTTAAGAGGTTTGCTTTTATTATCATTTTTGTTAGAATAACGTAATTCTACTTTACATTTTAAGATAAAGTTCTTTAAATCGGTGTTTGATCTTATTAACAGTTTTACAATTGATATTTTGGGTGAAAATTACATTAATATACTATTAAAATTGTCGGATAAAGAGATTCGTTACATGATTTGGAACTTAACTTTCAGCTTCATGGCACAAAGTGATGAATGCAAAAATTGTTTAAATCCGTTAGTTAGGTAAGCAAAAACATTAAATTGCAGTTGTGAACTCACTAAATTTGTTGTAAAAATTTATTTTTTATTTTAAATGTTATTTCAAAAAAATGATTACTTAGAAAAATTATTTATGTTCACTTATAGATCCTAATAGTATCATAAGGGGAATATTTGGACATGAGAAGTGGAGGCACAAGTGTTCTTTTTAATGCATATATTTTTAGTTGAACATTTTCCACTGTTTTATGCCAAGAAACAGCAATTATTGCAAAGCAATGATCGGGATTGGTGAGTGTCAGCGAACAGGGTGCTTAGTCCCCTAGTAGAATTTTTTTTTTTTTTTAATTGCTGAGATGCTTAAATACACTGCCACGTAAAAGTTACCAAATGAATTACATTTATATTAAATAAATCCACCTAAGCAGTAAACCATGTTATAATAAGCGTATTTTATGTTTCTTATTAAAATTTTATCTAATACTCATGTCAAAATAATAATCTAAAAAATGGTGTTGATATAATAGATTTACTCCATCTTTAAAAATCTATTAGGAATCTACATCTTTAAATGTACTACACTGACGGTTCCGCGTTCGATTGAACCGGAACATCTGCTCCTGTGCCAGAACCCAAGGTCAAGAAAACTGAGATGGATAAAGTAGGCTTTGGCCCCCTATGGGCTGTCGCGCAACTGAGCTTAGTTCAGTTTAAAAATCTACTTCTGCTTTTATTTTTTAGTCTCTAATTTCTACGCTTTTCAGTGAAATGAAAACACGGTTTTGCACCTTTCCCTACAAAAACAGACCGCTTAAGATAAATTATGTATATAAACCGTAGTGTAAATTATTCTAAAGACATTGCGAATATTTTAAAACATTTTAACAGTGTTATCAATTTCAAAGTTACAAGTAGAAAAGTTCAGTTGTTAAAAAAAAAACTTGACGCTTCTAGCTTGTAACTTTGCAAAAAATGCGAGCAAAAAATATTTTTAAAAAATCTTGCTTTTACATTTAAAAACACTGATGTAACAGTTACTAAATAAATTACATTTATAAATCCACTTAATTAGTAAACTTAGTTATAATAAACATATTTTATGTTTTTTTTATTGATATTGTAATTAAATAGTCATGCCAAAATGAATACCCCTGAACTGGTGTAGATGCCATACATTTAATTCAAGTTCAAAAACCTACTTCTGTTTTTATTTTTCAGTCTGTAATTTCTACGCTTTTTGGCGAAATGAATACATGGTTTTACACTTGTCGCTGCAAAAAGAGCCCACCTACGATAAATTGGATACATAAACCGTTGTTGAAACTACGCGAAAGAAACTGCTATTATTTTTTAAAGGGCATTTTTATTAACCCTAAAACATCCTCACGTACCATCAATTTGAATTAAACTTCAAAAGTTGTAAATAAAAACGAACACAGTTTCCTGGTTGAAAAACGCAAATGGAAACGCGCTGCCGGAATTCCCAAACGTGAAACAACTCAATCAGCCAAGACTCCAACCAAACCTCTCAAACTCCGACCACGTACAGGTCTTTCGAAAAGACGTTTAAGTGCACAGAAAATGTGAAAAGATTGTTCTCTTTGTTAAGGCCTCGAGAGGCTTCAGGCACGAAACAGCAAAAGACTAGTTTGAGGCGCAGACTTCGTCTCGCGAGCGTCCTTCGACTATAACACGGATGGGAGCGTGAGTCGAATGTTTAAGGCGGTGCCGAACCTTTAAATCAGCTAGTCTTTTTCCTTCTTTTTTAAGTCACTAAGATTATACTCTTAGATGAACGCTTAGAAAAGTCTCCACAGAATGAGTGCAGATTCGATATCATTGGCTGACTTTAGTCCCTTTAAAGGAGAAGGTTAATTAGGCTCTGTGGGCGCTAAAGCAGTCAATTATTTTACCTTTTCATGAACGTGATAAAAATGGATATGTTTAATTATGATTGTGATTTACTGCCTCTTAACGAGAACTTTTATTTTGAATAGGAGATTTTAGATTGGTCAAAATAGGTAAGATGGATTTTATGTGTTGAAAGAATTTGCTTATTAAATGTTTAGTGGTTAAAAATAATGCATTATATCAGTGTTTCTATTACTTTTGTGTACCCTTTCTAAATTTTTCGTAACGCTGTGTACCACTAATAAAAAAATGAATGCATTTTTTGCTATAAAAAAATTGCACAAAAGTTAAAAATCACAACTGGCTGTTGACACCACTAATTATTAACCCCTTAACGATCGGTTAATTTTCAAGAAAACGGTAATAAAAGTGTCTATTTTGCCAAATACACGTGTTTGATTAGTGCTAGTATCTAGTTTAAAATAAACTAACTATTTACAATTACCTTAAAAATATCCTGGTACTGCTATAAGGTGTGTAAAATGAGAAATAAAATGTTTTCCAGGCAAAAGAAATGAATTAGTTTTATTCTTATTGGCGCATTACTACTGAACACTCCAGCCCGTCAATATCACGGGAGCGAGAAATAGCGAGCGAAAACTTACCCCGTCACTTTCACGGGAGCGAGAAGGAAGGGGTTAACTGTTAACTCTGCAAAAAATAGCCAATAGAAAAATACCTAGACATAAAATTTCATGGCTAGCTATGTTTTTAAATAAAAAAATTTTGAAATTTTCATTTGTTACAAGATATTTCGCATAAGAACGCGTACCCCAGCTAAGCTGTTTCCGTACCCCTGAGGGTACGCGTACCACACTTTGGAAACACTGCATTATATAATTAAAGTTTTTTTGTGATTTTAATTAAGATAACATTTTTGATAAGAATATTTTGATAAGAATAAGCAAAAAAAATTTTTTAAGGGGGAGGGAATAATCTTAGTAAATAATTCGTCGAAATATGTAAATTAATACTCCAGTTGTCCATAGATTCATTGGATTCATTGTCCCCTGCTTGCTGACGCTCGCCAACCCCGATGATTGCTTCGTAATAACTGCTGTTTTTAGCATAAGGCAGTTGAAATTATTCAACTAAAATACATGTACTAAAAAGAACACTTGTTCCGCCTCTTCTTAAGTCCAACTATTCCCCTTATGATTACTATTAAGATCTATTAAAAACATAAATCATTTTTCTAAGCAATAATTTCTTTAAATAATATTTAAAATTAAAAGTATATTGTAGTAACAGATTTGGTTAGTTCTTAACTGTAACTTATTTTTACTTCCCAAGCCGTTGGATGTATTTTAAATACAATTTCGGCATGAAGCTGAAAGTTAAGTTCTAAATCATTTAACGAACATCTTCAACCGTAATTCATAATTGTATATTAATGTAATTTGCAACAAAAAATAATAATTGTAAAATGGTTAATAAGATCAGAAGCCGATTTAAATAACATTATCTCAAAATGTAACGTGGAATCACGATATTCTAATAATAATGATAATAATAATAAAAACATTCCTCTTAAACTCTTAAATTTGAAAACCAACAAAATAAGAAATGTAATATTAAGAGTACAGGTAAATACCTTTAAATTATGGAGAAAAAAATATTTATAGGAAAACAGTAATTTTATGACTTATATCAATTTTATGCTCATGACAACCAAACAAATATGAAAATAATATGGGAAAATTGAATCTTATGATGTGATTTGTAATCTGATTGAAACCGACAACAATGGAAAACTGTGACTCCATCATTTGATTTTTATATATAGTTAGAAATACGTCATAGGCTAAGTACTTAGCCATCGCCAGGAGGCAAACCCACGAAACCTGTTGGACTTTAACAAGTTTTAAACATAAGATAAAATGTTGGAGAATTACTATAATGCACCATAATATAAAATCGAGAAATTAATTTTTATATTTGAAACGATGTTACAGATTTAAATAATTAACGGTTCCGTCAAAACGTATTTAATATCGTGATGATTATGAAAAATAGCATAATATATATAATGTATATCAAGAATAGCTGAATGGTTAATAAAAGAGAACTAAGTGAAAAAAAAATCTTAAATTAAAGTCCAAGCTAATTTAAAGTAAGATTTGTCAAGCAAAAGTAACAGTTTTGGATTTGACTGCCTGGATTTAAATATTTTATTACTATATTCGGCTTTCTCTGGGTACACATGAAAAATGAAAATAAGCTGAACTAACAGTAAAATCTCATAAAGATTAACAGTAAAATCTCATTAAAATTCCCAATTTAAGAAAAATTTATATTATGAAAACTAATAATAACAAAATTCCTTACCTGTATATTACTTTATAAATGATTTAAGCAAAAAGTAGTTGATATTATAACGCAATATATTTGATTTTCTTTTAAATAAACTGATGAATTTGCAGTTTACAAAAAATGCTTTTTTCGCTATGCATTTAATGCCATATACACCTTAATGTGACAGCATTATAAAGAAAAATTTACAGGCACAAATTTATTGATACAATTTAATAATTTTTTTTCAGAAACTTATACTTCCCAGCACTCAAAATAGCATGATCAAACACAGCATTATTTCTAACGTAATTCTCCTCTCAATAACGTAATTCTCATTCTAAGTAATTCTCCTCTCAATATGAACAAATAGTTCTCGAATAATAGCAAATCGAATAGAAAGATTATTTTTTTAGAAAATCTTTTATCAAAATTCTATTATTATCAGGAGAATAAGAAGTATTATTTGTGTTCATTAGAATTAAAAAATAATAAATGACATGTTTTCAGTATTTAATCCAGAATAAGCCATATTTTATATGAAAGAACTTGATAATAATATTTCATACAATTAACTGTTGCAATTCATTATTTCATTTCATTTTAAATAATTAAAATTTTTTTCGACTTAAATTGCATAAATTTAAAAAACTATAGTCTCGAGACTTAATCAAGGTTGGAGTATAATCCTTTCGTGCTTAGTAAAATATAGTTAATTTAATTTATCAAGCTATAGTATGAAATCACAATTTAGGATTCTTAATAAAAAATTAAATTATCCTTTATACTCTAGAAAAATTTTTAAAGAAAAATTCATTTAATTTTATGATTGCTTTATTTATTTTTATCTATGTGTGACATATTTTAACTTTTGCCTCAACAAATAAAAATTTTAATTTTTCTATTTCTTAACATTCTTAATCTTTTAAAACAATACAATAATTTCTGTACAATATTTTTTTTTCTTTGTAACATAAGAAATTAACATTGTTGATAGATAATCAAATATTTTTGAAAGATTTTTTTTCAATTTTAAAATATATATAATCTTTATGAACTTTTTAAATGTACTTAGAAAATTATATCAACTACAAACTAATAGGACATTAAATTAACACTGTTTTAGAGTAATGTTTATAAATAAACATTAATGCGATATGTATTTTAATCTACTTATTTAAAACCGCATATGATGAAAAATAATGTTAAACTGATCTAGCATTTCATAACAAAAACACGCTTTCAGAATGTTCATGTATTTTCATCCGAAATAACCACGAAGAAAACAAAAGAATTTTCTCTGAGATTGTGATAAACTGAATGCGATATTCTGAAAGAATCTGACATGCATCGTCAAAAATACGCTTCGATTTTATCATCAATTTCACAGTTCTTTTACGAAATCGAATTTTCAGCTTCAGTATGATATCAAATGAAATATGTTCATCTTCAGTTTTTATATCATGTCTATAGCCATGTCACAAAACATATTCGGTAATAGATCCGACATTTACTTTCGAAGCTAAAAATATTTTTCTCTCGCGTTCTATGGCTTGAAAATATCAAAACCCTAAGGGTAGACTTTGACTGACAACCTACAACCATCTAAAACTCACTTTCTTACTCCTAACACACATTCTGGAGTTACATTTTAGCCATTTTTTGCTGCGTACCATACATAGGGAATACAGATATTCTCATATCAAGAGAGTTTTTCTTTTTCTTCAGACTCTTTTCTGAAATATTTAGCTTTGCACCTGGATTCCCCGCTTTTGCTTACCTTAAAAATGGAATAGGGGAAGATTTTTTTACACCCCACCCCGAATAAAAGAAGTGTACAAGAAACACCATTTTCGAAAATGAAAATGTAGGAAAACATTGACAAAACTATGCATCTTTTATCCTTGTATACTCAGCTCATACCTTGTTTATAAAGAAAAAAAGTTTTTATTTTTGTTTCTAATATACACGAAATTACTTTTTCTTGTACTTGATTTAAAAATCTTTTTTTCTTCCTACACAATAAAAAAGGAGTTTTTATGTTGCTGTTTTTTTTAGGGGTAAGAATTCATATTTTAAATATTTCATCAAAGAAACTTCTAGAATTCTTCGTACATAATACGAGGGTTTTTTTCATTTTTAAAAGAGTTTTAACAGCTTTCTTCTCTTTTGAATTTTTCACAAATAAATTATTTACTTTTTTATGTAAAAGGTTTTGTTTATTATTCATATGAGAAAAGATTTGAGAATGTAGTAGGCGTTCTGTTTTCCTTTTATGCTTAAAAATATGCTTTAATAAAGAGTTCCTTGTTTTAAATTCAAAATTAAATAGAAAAGCTACCAATAAATATTAAAAACATGTTTCTTGAGTTCTTTAAATCCTTTTCATTTTATTATTCTTTTTCTTTGTCAAGCTAAGATTTGAAAAGATCCAAAAACAATTTTCTAACTATCTAGTATTTTTAAACATTTAAGGTTTTTTTCTTACAAATGATATAAGTTTAATAGCTATTCTTCAAACAATTTTAAATGCGTCTTAGAGATTTAAAGAAAGAACGAATAACTAAAAATCAAAGATAAAAATCAAGTTTGATATAGGGAAATTTAAAAAAAAACATTTGCTTTTAAACTGCAATTTCTCAAATTAAAAGTTATTTTTCATTGTGTGCTATTTTGTTTTAATTACTGTGTATTAAAAAGGTACTTTGTATTAAAACAAAAATATTTCAAATGCTGTTGTCATTATTATATTTTATTTAAAGAAGCAAAATAAAAACAAATTAAATTTATATTACTAATCCATTAATTAATTTTAGACTTTGAACGATCCAAACAAAAATCGTCACATTTTTGAAATTAACTTATTTTAACATTTCTATTGCAGTTTTAGTGCAATTTTGAGTATAATTAAAATCCTTTCCTGTATTTTATATTGTTAAAAGCATATATAAATGTATGAGGTGAGTTAACTTTAAGCTTACTTGAAGTCATTAATTGCAAAGGTTACAGAGGTGAAATCAAAATATAATTGAATGCTGTACTTTAGTAAATTGTTTATTCATTATTATTAACAGTCTGCATATTAGATCAGATGCAATGAAATATTTTAAAAAATCTAATTTTGCATTAATTTGGAGATAAAAGTAAAATTGAAAATATTATAAAGTACACAATAAGTAAGCAAAATATTATTCAGCGAGAAATTGTTTTAGCTATTATTAGAAATAATTTACCATAAATTACATCAGTAACATCAAAATTTTCGAATAAATTATTCAGAAATTTGATTTAATATTTTAGAAAAATATATTTTTTATAATAGCTAAAGATTTTTTTTATTTGAAGTGTCATTGTAAGTAATATATTAACACAAGTATTTTTGTAAAATATTTCGAAGTCCCTTTTATTTGCAATAAAATATAGTAGCTTTCTTTAAAAGTTTGGATTTTTATTTATATTTAATACGTGGTTCAAAGAGCCTGCCTTAAAAGTACACCGATTCATGTGTATAAAATCCTATTCAATAACCAAAATTTGACTAAAATAAGGCTTTCCATACAGGGGGAAAAAATGGTCAAAAGTATCGCAAAATTTACCGCGTTTCTGGCATTATGGAAACACAAAAGTTCGATAATTTTCACTGAAGTAATAAAATAATGATAATAAAATAAAGACTAAAATATGGTTTCATAATATGTCATTAAATTTGATAATTTTATTATGATACATGGCATAAGAACCATTCATTCGATTAAATATACTTTTCAGTTTTGCATTTTTTACTAAAAGAGAAGTAATAACGTTATTTTGGACAACCATAACTTCCTGTAAACCGTTACTATTTTTACGGAAAAATTGTTAAATATTTTATATACATTTTGGTTTTATTAACCAGAATTATGGGATTCTTGTACCAGAAATACCATTACCACACAGTACGTTATCTGAATTTTACCAGAATTTTTCTTCCATGGATAAACTTAAATTGCACTACTTTGTTTTTTTAAAAATTCTTAAACACTTTTAACATTCTCAAACTACATTTTGCCAACATAATAACTTGTCACCAAAAATGCAAAAGTATTACACTTGCTTTTTTTTTTCAAAAAATAACAGTGAAAAAAAAAGTTATTTACAAAAATAGAAATAGTACCCATACATTTATTAAATGTTTATTATTATTTTTTCAATTGAATAATAATAATGCTTATAAACATTGGAAATAAAGATTATGTTATGCTAAAGTCCAAAATTTAATTTTGAGTGAAATATTAATTTAAAAAATAAGATTTATTAATAAATAATATTAATTATAGTTAATAAAAAATATTTAAAAAGTTATAAAAGTTATAAAAAATATTTATAATTAATATTAATAATTATGAATAACCCATTGTTAAATTGTATTAATTATTAATTTTAGGCATAACTTTCATAATTGCTCGCTGTTAGATTCGTGTAAATTGTGTACAAATTCTAAACATAACATTATGTAACAAAATGATTACAACGCAAAATATGTTTTGCGAAAATGATACCTTTTATGACCTGTTTTTTAACTGTATTTTAGATGATTCAAACATTTTCATATTAAGTTTAGCATTAGATTTAAATTCGTGGCAGTGAAATCAAATTTTGTAAGTTAATTTCGAAAAAGATTATATGATTAAATATGACAACAAGTTTATGGCTTGTGTCAATTCTAAATCTTACAATATATAAAATTCTAATAATGGTGTCGCTATTTTCCATTGTTGTCAATACATTTTGATTGGCCAAGGTTGATTCATATTGGTTTGGTTGTCATCAGCATAAAATTGATATAAGTCGTAAAGTTATTATTTTCCTGTAAATATTTTTGTTTCTAAAATTTAAGGGTTAAGATTACCTGTATTGTTATTATTTGGTTTTTGATTTTGTTTGACTTCTAAACTGAGAGTTTAAGATAACCGCTTTACGATTATTATTTTTTGGTGCAAATTATATTATACTATTATGAACATTAATTTTTTTTTACTTTATGTATGAATCCGTTATTAAATATATTTTATTTATCCATTCTTTTTCTTATAAATTAATTCTTGTCTTTGGCCGAATTTTCTTAATTTCTTTCAATAGGCACGGTAGGTTGTTATACTAACTAGATGTTCCTAATATGGCTGCCAATCATTTAAAAAAGAGATTTTTAAAAAATTTGCTTCAGTAAAAACCTATTTTTATTATAAATTACTGAACTTCCACAAATGTTTTAACTGTTGTAAATAATTTTCTAAATATATTAACATTTCAAAAAGGATATTCATTCTTCATAAAGGCTTATAAAAATGCTTCAAATTAATACTAAAACATTAACTTTTGTTTGAAGATATAAATTCAGACGTTTAAGATATAACTTCATTTTATAATAAATTTCCAATAGATCAGCATTTTTAACTATTAAAATACTTTAAAAAAACTACTTACTTTGCTATTATGATAATTAATTACCTTTGCACACTATTTTTAAAAAAATCTAGCTGCAAAATTGCTTGCGAGAATTTGGAAAAGCAATTTCTGAACTAAAAATAAAAGCATTTTGAGAATAACTGTACAAAACAAAGTTTCTGAAATAATAAACACAGACTTGTCTCGGGTAAAAACCTGTGTGACAGTTCCAACAAAAAATACAAAAGACATCAAACAAACCCCCAAGAGGGGAAACCAGAGCAATATGTTGAAGAGAAATATTTTGTAAAAGGGTTGAGGAAAACTAAAACTGAATAAATAGTCAAAACAGAAGTTAAACTTTGATAGTAGAGCAATCGTAAGTGTGAATATGCAAAAACAAAGCTAGGTCCCTTAACTTTTTATTCTTTTTTACCTTTTTGAAAATAAGATTTAAAAAAATATAAGAAAAAATAATAAATAAGTTTATAAATATATTTAAAAAATGTTGAGTGTAGGTAAAATAAAATGTAGATAAAATAAAGATGAAGTTACAGATAAAATCACTTAAGTTAATATCACTAAAAATATTTATGTAATGCGAATGTTTAATTAAAGTTTAAACAAAAGCTAAATAAAGTTTATTCAGTTTTTGCCTTTGGTTTAAGTTCTTGCCTTGGTTTTAAGTTTCACTTTTGGGTTCATAGTTTATTAACTATTTTGCTACATTGACTCCAGTAAATGCCAAAATAAATGCTCTTTCATGCTAATATGCTACACTTGAATAACAGTTTTTGCTTTTTTACTTTTGCTTGTGCGTTAATTAAATTTATTTAACAATCGCTCCACTGCAAATCGAATAATTTAAAATTGTACATAAGTTCAGAAAATGAAATTTTTAGTGTTAATTTTGATTATCGCGCAAATTTCCATCACACGAAGTAATACTTAATCTTATTTCTATTCATTTCTATTTAAGTAAAGCAAGGCTATTGCTTCTTACTATGTATAAAAATGTAATGTTGGTTTCGAAGTTTTCCATTGTTGTAAGTGCATCTTTATTGGCCAAAAAATCACGTGGTTGCATCCAGTTTTTCCTCATTCATTTCTATATTCTTTTGGTTGTCCTCAGCATGAAATTAACAAAAGTTATAAGGGTATTGTTTTTCTATAAATATTTTTGTATCCCTAATTTGAAGTTATTTTCCTATACTGCTATAAGTACACTTTTAAATCATGAGTTTGAAACTAAGAGAATTGTTGTTGGGGTTTTTTTTTATTATTACTATTATAATGTAATTCTGCGCTAAATTTTAAGATATAGTGTGTTATTTTTTAAGACAAAGTAATAAAATTTTAGAAAGGTGGTCTAATCTTACTAACAGTTTTACCATTACTATTATTGTGCAAATAACATTAATATACTGCTATAAATTACATTTAAAGAAATCTATTAAATGATTTAGAACTTAACGATCCGGTTCATGCGCAACGAGAAGCAAACAAAAATAGCATTTTATATATCCGCCCGTTTGGTATGCGAAAATATTAAATTACAGTCGTGAGCTCGTCAAATTTGTTTGAACAATAAAATGTAATAACAATATAAGTGTTATTTTAAAAAATTATTACTTAGAAAAATTCTTCTGTTCACCAATAGAGCTCATTATTTATAATACTAATTAATAATATTCAGTCGTGGGAAGTGGAGGCACAAGCGTAAGCAAACAGAATTCATTTTAGTACATATATATTTACTGAATAATTTTAACTTCAGTAGAAAAACTGTTTTCTGCCAAGAAAGAACAATTATTGCGAAGCAATCATCGGGGTTAGGGAGTGGCAGCGAACAGGGGGCTTAGCCCTCTAGTAATAATATAACCAAATGCATGAAAGGTGAACTTGTAATATACTATGCTTCAAAAAATGTTCTGAATGATATTGATAAGAGTGCACAAAATAAAATAAAAACGGAACACCAAACGGACATTTGATCAGTTATTCAGATTTCCACGCACAACGATTTAATCTAAACTATTTGAGGATTCAGATCGTTAATAAATTTTAGCAGATGGCATTTAAATTACGAATTCCGATACTTAAATGTACTTTATTAAAATAAGCTTTTTCGAAAGAGCATTTCTGACTCTCGTCTGCAAAATATGGTCTCAATAAGTTTAAGAGCTCTCTTGCTTAAAGTATCTGACTAGTGCAAAAACATAGTTTTGGGTAATGAGAAATTGAGTTTATTATAAATTTATAATTCCTGTAATTTAAGTTTTCTGAAAAAAACTTTAATTTTGTTTGTACTCCATTTTTTTACAAACTGATAGCAATTTTCGTGCAAGGTGATAACTCTGGATAGATCTTGGTCTGTTAGGTGGTTTGGGGTGCCTGAGGCCGGAACTGTCCTTTACCCCTTCATCATGTGATAAAAGTCCTTGAGGTAGATCCTTAAGGTGGTAAGTAGTATGATGTTTCTAAGTCGATTTAAGATGATGGCTTGACTGAGTAGTCGACGTCATGGAGAAGTGAAGATCAGTATGTCTTGTTTTCGGGAAGTAAAGATCGGATTAGCTGTACTAACTCCTCGTTCTGTAGGAGTTCTTGCAGTTCCCGGAAGATCTGCAGGAATCTGTTTGAAGTTTCGGTGGCACTCTTGGGCTGTCTCTGCTTCTGCTGTGGTTTTCTCCTTGGTCTGGCCCCACAGCCTGAAAAACAGGCCGGGTGGTCTCCATTGCAATTGATGCAGGTAGCAGGAAGGCTTCTGGGTTTCGTGCATTGAAATGTAAAGTGAGCTCTGGCACACTTCATGCATGCAGGATCATTTGGACAGTTCATTTGGGTATAGCCAAGTTTTGGCACACACTGTATAGACTAATGATTTTAAGTCTTAATGCGTTTATTAAATGCGTAATTAAATGCGTTTATCTCAAAATCAAACTGTTTTGACATTTTATACCACCTGAAACACGATATTTTAATTTGTTTTTAAAATAATTTTCTACAATTTTTCATGAGTGTTTAATAATTAGAGCTCAGATGTTTTAAACTACAGGCTAAGAGAAAAATTTAAATTTAAATTTTATGCATGTTTTTTTGTAAAGACAAATGGGAACATTTTTAAAAATGTGCTTTTTTAATTATACTCTGTAGTATATGCACTCGTTTCAACATAATAAATTTAAAAGTTGATAGCTTTCTAAATAAAATCCTCAAAGGATTTTTTGTGTTGAGGATAGAAATTTTTTACATTGTTTAGCAAATATGCAAAAAAATGCCTTATTTTTACCTAAAAACGGCCATTTTGGAAACAAAAACAAAATAATAATAATTTCATTGCTAGTTTCTTATAAGTTTTCACACATTATAAAACAAATAAACTCGTTTCTTTTTTAAATTTTATAATAAATTTTTAAAAAAAAAATGTCGAAAGTAGTTGGATACATTAAACTTATTACTTGCCTCCCGCTTCTCGTTATGTTAATGTCCCTTTTTGCGTACTTTGCCACATCTTCGGAACTATTTGACATCTAATCATAAGTAAATTTTTATGTCTGATTTCATAACTTAAAATATCTTACTGCACTAATCAATTATTATATTTGTGGCTTTCAAACCTTTAAGATTGAGTCCTAAAACTTGAAAATCCGATCGTTAAATCAAAAGTTATTCTGGAAGCTCCATTTTTTATTTTGTGCACTGTACATTTTTGCTTCGGATTTCGTAACTAAACCCGTTCAGAATACGTGATCGAACGCTTCTCCCTTCACGACCCACGGTATCATACATGGAATGAGCTTTTCTGAATTCGTCAATCCTAGTGACATGCGCATGCATCAGTGAAAAAAGTATCAAACTTACGTAAGTGAAAACTTTAGCAAAAATCCGCTAAGTTAAAAACGTCCACGTAATAAAATATCGTTTTAACTTTGACTAAAAAATCAAAACAAACATTTACAATGGACGTTGACGATCTCTTCGTTCACCCAATTGTTGTAATATCACAAGATTCATTTCTAAATTCCATCAATATATTTCGTCAAATTCGCATTCCATGTTTTAAGTTCTAATATAGACTTAAGCAGAAAACAATATTTGAAAGCTATAAACAGCGTGCTTGTAACTTTGTCTTTGTAGCGTTAATCACGCAAACATAACGTAAAGATGCGTAACATCTAAAATAAATGCGAACATGAGCAGTTACTTCAAATCTTGCGTATGGAAACATACGTTAAAGTGCGAAATCTCTCTATTAACTATCACACTTTAGGTCATTTCAACAAGCCATGTGCATCTAAGTATGGAAAAATTTAGTTATGCAATTTAATATAATTTCGATAACAATTTAATCAATATGCATGTATTGTAAAAGATATAGGAAATATATATATACTTGAAAGTTTTCTGCAAATCTCGGTATCGAGATATTAGCCCGTCTCCACATGTCTCCTTGATCTCCATATAATTCCCAAGTTGCGGACATTTCTCCAAATACATGACTTTGGGGCTTAACATATACTTTGAGACCTCCTACAATGTATCAAGAACATTTCCATTAAATATATAAATGCATTAAATATGTATGAAAGTTGTTGAAAAATTATTAAATAAAAATTGTAACGAACTTGTATACACAAAACCTATTTTAGCATATGCAGAAACTTTTACAAAGAAACATTTCTCCTAATATTATATATTTATTCGCTTGTCAATAATCTTCTTTTTATGCTAGATATCTTGATAACACTTTTATGGGTAATTTATAGATTTAAAATCCAAAAATACTAATAGCTAAAAATAGATAAATCTGAAATATAATGAGTCTTCAGCGTCAAATTGATGAACTATCCCTAATTCAATATTATAATATGACCGATGTCTATTCCTGACAATACGTCTAACAAATTATAGTAACATTTCTTATTCAGACATGGTTCAGTTTTATTTAAGACTAGCCGCCTAAGGCGGCCAGCTGTCCGCCAAGCTGAAGGTTTTCACAAATAAAGTTTTTTAAAACATAGCAGGAAATCTGAAGATTAGTGGACAATTAAAGTGTTCCTGTCCAGCAATTTTGTCTTCATATCCAGTTCTGCTGCAGATGTGTTATAGCTCTTGAGGATGTTTGAAATTATATAGCTACAACGCTTAAGAAAAAAAAAACTAAAATGCTAAATACATGAAAAGAACACGAAAACGAATAAATTTTTTATGGTATCAATTTCTATTTCTATATAATTTTTTATGGTATCAAATTCTATTTCTATATCTGTTACGTCAAGCACTCAGGTATTATAATTTGATCTAGTTGTGCTTGTATAATTTTGATCTAGTTGCGCTTTCTACGTCATTTTGTTAACATCGTTTGGTTTGTTATTTAACATCATTTGGTTTGTTATTTCTAAGTTAACTTTCAAAAAATTGGCTGGCATCAGCATTTTTATTCTTTAAGTTGTTTATTTTTTCTTTTGGAATTCGTTCCTTTTTAGCGAAATGTTTTTCAACCTAATCGAATTCTTTGCCGACTGTTCTCTGTATATATAAAGAAAATAAAGTAAATATTTTTAAAGTGTTGTGAAAAGAATTTTTAGTTGTACAAAGTACTACAATATCGCTATAAAAATTATCGTCTTCGCTTAAGAAAAAAAAATAGAGCGTGAAAAGAAGAAGAAAAACTTATTATAACAATTGGGTATAATATAGCCTACGTCACAGGTTGTGTTGTTCCTACTAAATTTAACCCATGAACGGCATTTTCTGCGAGCCTAACTTCAAGCCACAAATAAACAAACGAAGTGTTCGATCGTTTAAATAGCTGCTCGCCAGATTTTATTGCATTATAAAGAAAAGTTATTGAAACTAAATACAACTAAATAAGCAACAACAACTGAAACAAATAACAACAACTACTAATAACAATAACTAAATAAACAACAACTAAATTCCATTCGTTTAGCATTGCGTCATACGTTGTTCCTACTAAATCGAAGTAGTTGTGTTTTTTTCATATTATACCCAATTATGAACAGCGACAAATATATCAAAGCGAAGCGTTCTATTTACGTATCGAATATGTTGCCACATTTTTAATACAAAAGTTAAACTTTTCTCCACTTTAATAAATGTAAACTAATGCGAACTTTACAATTAAATTATTAATTCCTTCGTATATTATTGGTTTAAGTTGTCGAAAATTAATATTTAAATTGTGAGGTTCGCATTAGCATACATTTATAAGAGTGGGGAAAAGTATATGCATTTTTTAATAGTTTTTTGAATATGGCTCTTTGAAGACGAAAAAGCAGACGAAAAGCATAGACTTACAAAATGACTGATAACTAAATAACTAATCAAAATTTTTGAAAAAGAAAAAAATACTTCTTCATAATGTCAAAACACAATTATGGGCCGAGTTTCGTGCCCGGGCGAGGCTTCTGGGGCGATATATTGTGATTACAGACACACACAGCCGCGTTTATTATTATGTATAGATTCTGATTTTTAATCTGAGGCTTACAATATGTTACTTACGAGTTGCCATATAATTTTTTCATAACGAAATTAATTATTTTTACTTGTTATCCAATGCCCTATTTGGATTAAAATTAATGTCGCAAAATATGTCCTCAAAGCATTTGTTTTGTTACGAAAAACGTTTCAAACAGTTTATTTTTAGTTAATTTTATTTATTTATTTTTAAAGGTTATTAAGTTTTTACACTAACGTTTCATAAATGGCATTGTTCTATACTTGGAAACAATACTAGAATTAAGTATGGCTCAGATTAATCCAAAAAAAAAAGACATAAAAATATTTAAAAAACTAATAACAATATTTGACTTTAACCAATACAGCGCTGATTGGAATTTTTTCAGCGTTACCTGTTTTGTATTTACATTTTATTTCGCTATACTTTGCATTTTTTTGGTTTATACAAAGCTATTTTTCTCAAACTTGAAATGACAGTTTTTTTGTTTGAAAAAATGCTCACTTCACTTATAAATTAAATTTTAATTATTTCTTCCAACATTATTTCCCTACGAAATAAAATTTGAAAATTGATAAGAATGTAACAAGTGAGTAAAAGAGATGGAGTAACTGATAAATATATAACAGAATCTCAGAAGATATAAACTTCACTGAGAATGATTTGTTTGTGAACCTCTATTTTAGTTAGTTAAATTATTACTTAGTTACCTAAATTATTTTAGTTAGTAAATTTAGTTAGACTTAGACTTAGAGGTTAGGCAGCTCTGACGAGCAGGACACATCGACCAGAGGTCTATTGTACCCAAACCCTAGTCGTGATTAGCAAGAAAGCCCTGTAGCTGAAATAATGTTCAGCAAGCACCTTACAGGAACATCTTGCAGTTCCAAGGCATTGACGCAATGCTGCCCTAGATGCTCAATTCTTTGAGCAGAATAGACATCACAATCACAATGTATGTGTCGTGATGTCTCTTCTTCTAGATGACATCCCCGACAAAGAGAATTGGATTCTATTCCCATAATGTTTAGGTGTCTCCTGAGGATACAGTGACCAGTAAGAAGACCTATGATCTTCCTTATACTGTTCCTATTAAGCTTTAACAGCTCCTTTTGACGTACACTAGGACAGTCTCGATTCAGCTCCTTAGCTTGTCTCTGACCGTCAGCAGCGCGCCATTGCTCATGGGCAATCTTGCCGTAGAGCTTGAAAATGGTTGCCCTAAATGAGGAGGGAGAAATTCCCAACGCAGGTTCAGGGCCCCTGAAAATTGCATTAAAGCCAGCCCGTGCTGCTTCATCAGCTAGCTCATTTCCACCGATACCCATATGTCCTGGTACCCAATGCAGGGATACCTTGTTATGAGCGGACAGGTCACAGAGATCCGAGAAGCATTCCCACACTAACAAAGAGGTGAATTTACACCTTGACAGTGATAGGAGAGCAGCCTGACTGTCAGAACAGATGCGGATAGTCGTATTTTGATATCCCTTGGCTAAGCATAACTTGCAGCACAAGATAATGGCATAGACCTCAGCCTGAAAAACAGTGGCATAAGTTCCCAGGGGAACGTGACGTTTGATACCATCACTGGAGCAATAAATTCTTGCTCCTGATTTGGCACCAATCTTTGAACCATCAGTGTACCATATTAGGCATTTGCCTTTAAGCCACCGAGGAGAATTAAACCATTCATCTCTAGTAGGAAAATGGATCTTGAAGGGCTTGTGAAAAACGTATCTTAGTGACATATAGTCATTAGGCATAATAAAAGAGGATAAATCCATGACTTGTGAAACAAGATGTCCCCATGACAAGTGTTTGGAATGCTCTTTCCATAGGCCAAGGTACATAAGACGCTTTACGCCTGTCTGAGCTTCAATTTCAATGCGTAAGTTCAATGGAAGAAGCCCAAGTAAGCTCTCTAGAGCAGCTGTAGGAGTGGTCCTGAGACAGCCTGACAGGGCTACACAGACCATTCTTTGTAGTCTGTTAAGATTAGACCTTGCGGAGCTCAATCTAGTCCTCGACCACCAGACGATTGCGCCATAAGTGATGATATGACTAATAATCATTGAGTATATCCAGTAAACTATTTTGGGGGACAGTCCCCATGTTCTACCAATAGCATTTCTGCAAGACCAGAAAATTTTTCTGGCCCTGTTGGTACAGTATTCAAGTTGATGACCCCAATTTAGTTTGGAGTCAAAATAAACCCCGAGAAACTTGACTTTCTCCGTGAGTTCCATTTTATGGTCCAGGTAGTATACATTACCTAGATCAAGTTGCCTTTTTCGTGTGAAGGCTACATAACTTATTTTGGATGGATTGACAGATAAGCCTGATTCAGAACACCATCTAGCTACTTACTAAATTTAGTTACTTTTTTACATATTTTTTTTTATCGGGAATGTTTTATATTTAAATCAGAAATTCTTATGAAGCTAATATCACTCGAATTCATTGAATTACTTTGAAATTATAGCTTAATTGTCAATTCCCCAAGAAATATGAAATGAATAGCTTGAAACTGATATTTATCTCATTAAGTTACAATTTTATTTATTTCTCTGGGATAACTTGAAAGAAATTTACTTGTACCGGGAGAATATCAAGATGAATTCGAAAGAGGCTTAACAGAATCGAAGCGAATAGAAATTGTGCATGATAAAACGACTCAGTACAGTTCACAAATATTAAAAACTTATTCTTATTACACAACAAAAACTTGCGAGCACATTTTTACGCTGACCTTTAGTTTTGTTTTTAGAGCCATCGTTGAACAGCCGACCCAATTTTGGGTTTACTGCTACCGATGTCCAACTCCGTATTCGTGTATATTTGAACCCAATCCTGGAGACAAGGAACTCCTGGATCGAGTACTGGGAGAAATTTTGCCTTCGTTGAGGACTTTTTTTTATGGAATTAGCCAGCACTTGCGTTACATGGAGTGGAAAACCACGAAAACTTCCCACGGGTAGCCTGACGACAAGGAGATTCTAACCTATAAATCGCCAATCACTGAGAAAGAATCATCTATTCTTTTGGTTGATGCATAGTAGAATCGAATACTTTTACACAATCACACCAACTTATATTCAAATAAAAACAATTTATAGACCATATTCAGAGCTTGCCAACATGGGTGTTTCCGGGAGTGAATATAATTCTAGTTTGATGTGAATGAATAAATGTTTGGTGTAAGCTTATTTCATTTTAATTGTTTAGATTTAAATTACGCTCTTTAACTTATGTATGAAAGCTCGATTGGATGTTAGTCTGAAATAAATTGTTTCTTCACAAGAATGCATATTGTTCGACATCATATTCAGAGAAAATTACAACCCAGTTTTTACATTGCATTTAAAAATAGAATTAGATTGATACCGAGATGTTTTTAAATTTCTAAATCAAATCAATTATGCTTTTTGAGGAATAGGGATTTTCTTTCACATTTTAAGTGATAATTATAAGTTTTTTTTAACTTACTAAACCAAATCTGCGTTTTTGAGAGTAGTGCCATTTTCATGACATTTTAAGAATTAAAGATTTCAAATATTCTAAACCAAATCGGGTGTACTTTTTATGGAGTACTGTGCGTTTCTTACAATATAAAGCATTTTAAATACACCTTTCATACATGCACAAGAGTATATAAACGCTCAATTTTATATTAACTTGAAAAAACACAAAATGTTTAGAGTTTTTTAACAGCAAATTAAGATAGGTATTAGACCATTGATTTTACAGCATTACGGATAGGTATTATCTGTTATGGTACTAATTGGGTTACTCATAGTAGAAAAAATAAAATATAAAAAAGAAAGAGACACTTATTTTTAAAACAATTATTTCTGGCACCTTAATATACAAAACTGCTAAAAATTGACTGCACAAAAATTAAAGATTTAACCAAATATTTAACACTCCAGGAATGTTAATTGGCTTTTTTTGAAATGCATATGTCTACGATAACATGCCAGAAATATTTATAAGAATTATAGGACTGCCACAAGAAATAAAATATCTAAAAAATATTTTATTCACTCTCAAAGTGGTATTGTATCACGATAAAATATTACAAACCTTTCCGTAAACGTATACTAGGGACATACATTACATAAGATGCAAGCTTTTCTGAAAACGAAAACTTGGGACATACGATACAAATATCTTCGTAAGATACAAGTCTTTCTGAAAACGTATACTAGGGTCATTCATCACATAAGATACAAACATTTTTGAGAACGTGTACTAGAGACATACATTACATAAGATACAAACCATTCTGAAAACGTATACTAGGGTCATACATTAAATAAGATACAAACCTTTCTGAAAACGTATACTAGGAACATACATTACATAAGATTTTTATTTTTTCATTTATTTGTTCTACGTCGGTTTAAATTTGATTGCTTAGAAAAAATTTCGTTTGAAAATGCTCTCAAATATAACTAAACTAAGTGTATTTATTTTAACTGAATCATAATGAAATTGAAATATTATGAATTCGTTGAATCCAAATAACAAATCGATACTCTATCTCTTTTATTTGTACAGGAAATAAGTTTATAAATAAAAATTTATGAAATAATAATTTAGTTACTGTATGAAGACACGCTCTTGAAAATGACACACATTTCATATGTTGTGAGGTTCCGTAACCATGGCAGCAAAAAATTGACAAAGGTATAAAAAAAGGGGTATATAAATGGAAATGAAGATAAAATATCTTTGATATAAGTAATTAAGATACATGTTTTGGAATATTCAGCAATTTCGCTAATATGTTCTCTTGTTTAATTTTTACGTTAGATTTTCTTTTTCATATTTCTTCCAAGCTACATTATATTTTTGTAGTAATAAGTATAAAAATAATTTTACTCTTAAAAAATATACCTTTCATTTTCGTAATCGAGGTATACAATCAAGAGACAGAGTTATCTTGATTAGTACTGTAATGTTAATCCTCGCATAATTACATGTTCAAATAAAACGTAATATAAACATCAAATAAGCAGTAATAATGAAAAATGACTTTGTAAATACAGATTTAGCCTGAAATATTTTAACTCAATATAAATATAGATATTTTTTTTGTATAACATATAACTCAAATTATAGATAATGAAGCAGCTAATATTTCCATGCATACATGCACTCAAAGTTCATGTATAAGGAAAATAATTGATAATTTACCATTAGAATGAATTCCCAAGAAAAGTTAGTAGAGATTCCGAAATTTTTTATAGAACGAAAAAAAATTTACTGAACATCGATATCTTTCTGAAGGATTCTCTAAATATTAAATTATTATATCAATAGAACTTCTTAACATTTTAGTGTAAGTTCCATGTTCTATTTGAGCATATTCTTTTATTTTTACAATTTCGGAAGTCTTGGGGACATGCAGTATTAATGAATAGATTAGATACAAAATATATGCATATACCAGAAAAATTATATATATATATATATATATATATATATATATATATATATATATATATATATATATATATATATATATATATATATATATATATATATATATATATATATATATTCCTCATATATACTGGTATATCATATATATTATTATTCCTCATATATACTGTTCGAATTAATTGGGACAAATAAAAAAAAAGTGATTTATTGAAACTTTAGCTTTTAATCATTACATACCTTAAGTTACATTGATACATGTCTGTATTAATATGAAGTATGTCCTCCTTTAGCAGATATGACTTCAAGAACACGTTTTGGCATTGATTCCACTAGTGTAGCGTACATGTTCTTGACTTCATCGTCGTAGAACCATACTTGAATAGCACTTTTTATCATTTGTTCTGCTGTCGTGCAATTCATCTTGGCTAAGCGATTTTTTAGAATATGCCACAGGTTCTGAATGGGATTTAGGTCTGGTGAATTACCAGGCCAATCAAGCACCTTTATTTTGTTTTCTCGCATAAAATTCTGGACCAGTTTGGAATTGTGACAAGGGGCCAAATCATGTTGAAATGTTCCGTCGAACGTTTCTATGAATGGAACAATCCTACTATGTAATATATCGATGTATTTGGCAGAAGTCATCATGCCTTTTAGAGGCACTAAGCTTCCAGTGCTATTTGTTGTGAAGAAACCCCAAAACATTTGTTTAGAAGGGTGTTTTACAGTCTGTTGGATATGATCTGGTCTCAGACTTTCGCCTTCACTTCGTCTAACTACCCTTGATTTGTGTCCCTGCACAAATAAATGTGTTTCATCACTGAAAACCACTTTCTTCCAGTCATTTACAGTCCATTTTTTATATTTTCTGGCCCATGCTAAACGTTTTTTCATCATTTTCTGAGTTAGAAATTGTTTTCTCCTTGGTCTTCTTGCTTTACGTCCAACTTCTTGAAACTTTTTTCGTACTGCTGAAGTACTCACATCAACACCACAATCCAATAAATCCCTTCGGAGGTCTGTGCTCGTCTTTCTTGGATTAATTTTACTATTTCTTATTAGACTTTTATCAGTTCTTGGAGTAGTTTTCCGTTTGCGTCCACATTTTCCTTCTCTTTTTGGAGAGGATGAGCCGGAATCTTCAAATGTTCTAAGAATTCTGGAAACACTAGATATCCCTACACCAACTGCTGTAGCGATGTCTCTTACAGTCATAGAAGTGTGTTCATTAAGAGCGATAATTTTAGAGCGCTTCCTCGGACTAATATCAATCTCTTATAAGCACATAACTTGTGTTAGACTAAACTCAAAATTATAACCACCAGTTTCCACACTGAAATCTCACAACTGAACTACAAATACACTAAAACCAATCAGACGAGTAAATTATAGTGAAGGTCTATCCGTCACCGCAGCTCAAGGCAGATATAACTGGTTTGAAGCGGTTCGGGACATCACTTTCAATCTCATACCAACTCGAATGAGAAAATCTTGCTTGTCCCAATTATTTCGAACACTATAGTACATGTAAAAATATAGTAATGGTTGTGTGTTGCATCAGTTTGGGGGATTACATCAGTCCAAAATAATTACACGCGCTGCAACAAAATGCGAATTCATCTCAACTTCAGCTTCGAATAATATAGAAGTTGATTCATGGTTCATGATGGTTGCACCTCAAACAGAAGGTGCTAATTATAATCCAACCCTTATTTTTTAATTACATTTGTCATTTGATCAAAAGCTATACGTTATTATTTGAATCTAGAGTCAATCACATTTTCCACCCTTTTTATGTATGGGAGGGGGGCTCAAGCCACGGGGTGCGATCTGGAAATTAAAATACTTCTTCGCTTCTGAGATATACAGAGATTTCAACTGGACGAACTTTCTTCTAAGATTTCTTATTACAAACAAGGTTAGAAACTTTCTCTTAAAATTGTACAAGACAAAAAAAAGAAGATCTTTCACAGCTTGTTACTGAACTGAATATTTAAACGCCGGAAAATGTAATGGTGTTAGAAATTAAAACGCTAATCGCATGTTCCGATGTATATAAAATTGATTCTAAATTTGTATTATAAATGTTAGAATATATTACTAATAAAAGGAAATTTGCAGCAGAGGAGTAGTCAAAGCAAAAGCGATTACAATTAGAATCAGAGAAGTTTAAAATTAATAAAGACGAAAAAGGATTAACTTCAACAAAAGGAGGGTCAAAAATTAGAACTCAGTAAACACAGCGCAGCATCTAGGAATGTAGCAATAGACCCCTATCGACTCAATGTAGGAATAAATCCTCCAGCGCAACATGGTTTAGTTTTACATTCAATGCACCCAGTTTCGACCGAAGCCTAAAATACATTATTTTTTCAATATCTAGAAGGATTATTTAAAGCAAAAAATGTACAAGATAATTTAAAGTCTGAAATATTAATTACGTTACTTGAAGCAAAAGCAAATAATGCTCATTTATTATATCACCGATGAAGAATTGAAAAATTACGTTAAATTGAAAGGTTTAATAATAAGATAAACTCAGTCCCTATCAAAAAACATTTTATATTATTATTATTTTCGCATTGCTCGAAGATATTATGATGAAAATATCATTCAATTTACCACGAGTCTTCGACCTATTTTTGAATACAATCAGAGATTGAGAAGGGAAAATGACATTAAATCTTTGTGCAATTTAATTATTTCAGATAAGCTTTAAGAATCTTTGGATAAAGATACTACACACCACGTCAGTTAACATAAATTACATGAATGGATAAAACTCATTGAACTTCATCGAGAATGTGAAATTTACAGTTAAAAAAATGAACAATTCATTCAAATATGCTACAGAATTTCAACATCGTCACGAAAATAATTTTACATACAATATAGACGAGCAACAGGAAAAATATTTCCCACCTAACCATAAAAGTAGTAAACCCTCAGAAATTCGTAATTAATATACATGCGGATGTAATACTTATTTCACATGAAGCTAATATTCGCTTTAAAATGGTAAATTAAATTTGTGACACTTCTCCTCAAAATAACTCTAACCCTATAAATCAAATTAAAAGTAAACATCTTCCTTTAGAGAATAAATATCTAATTAAATTGGAATATATGGATTTGAATATAGATGGGAGGAAAATCAAATCCGTTACAGATAGCGGATTAAGGATATGTTTCATGAAAGATTCCTTCCGAAATTTTAAAGATACATTTCCCATACTGTTCAATTAACCAGTTATTTTGGTGAAAAAATTAGTGCGAAAGTGTATCAACTTTCCGTTTTCTTAAAAGAATCTATCGAAAAGCAAATACTATTTGTTACATGCTGCTATCAATTATCTTCAAATGCAACTGTGCCTCTGAAAACTATTAGATATCTTCTAGAAAGACTAAGTGCAGTTTCAAACTTAAGTAAATCCTCAAAATTTAAAAAACGCGGAAGTTAAAATAAATTATTCTTCATTTTTCCCCGAACTAAACAATTTTGAGAGGGAAAATAAATCTAGGTCAAGTTCAAATATTTTGTGAGATCAGGAAGATCTTCATTTTTTGAACAATTGCGATGAAATGATTTTTTGATATTATGATATTGTTATTTTTTTAATGTTTACACATTGATAAAAATGATTGTGATGCTGATATATTTCATATAACAGATGTAAAAATAAGAAATGATATTTTTGAACTTCTCAATAATTATGCTCCGAATTAAACAAAGTCTACTCTAACTTACCTAAATACTCTAAACCTGGAAAGTTTTCTTATTGATAAATAAAATGGGATAAAGAAATTAATGAGTGGCTTAGAGAGGGAAGAGTTAAACACAATAGTTCAGATTTTGCTTCCCCATCAATTTTATTTAAAAAGAAAAATGGACCAATGCATGCATCGTTGTGTAGATTACTGATAGTTAAATAAGAAAATGGTTAAGGAGCATTTTTTTCCTGTGATAAATGATGATGTTCTAGATCAATTAAAGGGTGTTAAGATACTCATCTTAGACATGGTTTATTTCCTTTCACAAAGAAAGTCAAAAATAGAATTCATTTGTCACTGCAAAATTCCTTTTGTCTTTGTCAATAGCCCAGCTGAATTTTAGAGATTAATTTCTCCTTTTTTTATTTAATTAATAGGATAATTATAGCGTAGTCATTTACTTTTATGATATTAAAATTACCACTAATTAAGAAGAGGAAGAATTTCAATGTTTAACTAGGGTTCTTAAAACAGCATCAGATTAAGGAATAAAAACTAATTTTACTAAATGTTAATTTCTTAAAACTCGAGTTGCTTTCTTGGGACATATAATAGAAAAAGGAAATATAACCCCTTTAGCGCAAAAAAGAAGGCCGTAAAGAAGTTTCCAGAAACCAAAAACATTAAACAACTCCCAGTTTTCATTTGCTTACTATCTATTTCAGAAAATTTATTCGAAATTGCTCTAACATTGCAAGACCATTGAGTGATTCATTACCTAATATAATTGAATTTAAATTAGAAGAGCGAAAACTAGCTTTCGAAAACTTAAAGAAATACTCATTTGAACTGTTGTTCCGTGTTTATTTAAGCAAGGTGATAAAATGGAATTGCACGCAGATGCTTCTAAATTTGATTATGCTTATAAGAAGCTGGTGATGGAAAACTCCATCCTGTGCATTAGGAAACAGCTTTGAAAGAAAAGTATTCGAGATATGAATTAGAAGTGTTTGCCTTATTTTCAAGCTTTAGTAAAAGTTTGTATCTATTTATTAGAGAATAAATTTAAAATGGTTACTACATGTTCTGCTTTTCAAAATACTATGGGAAAAAATAGGAAAGTAACTTCCTAAATTGCGTGATAGGCTTTGTATCTCGAAAAACTTAACAGTGAAATAATTAATCGGTCTGCAACACAAATGCGCCATGTTCATGCTTTGAAACAGCTATCCCGCATCAAGTATATTTTATATTTCATTTTATAACCGTCGTTGAACAACCGACTCCGTTGTCCTGTCATTTTCAACTCCGTAGTCTTGTAATTTTGAACCAATCCAGAAGAGAAGGAAACTCTTGGATCAGTACCCCCAGAGGTTTGATTTGTTATGGGAACATGAAGGACTTTGAGACTCGACAGATTTAACTTGCATCAGTCACCATTTGCTACACGAGGAGTCTTCGTTCGGCGAGGATCAAGCTCACGACCTCTTGGACATGAACCCAGTGCCCTACCAACCAGGCTCTCCCGTCCCAGCATCAACTATAGGCTGTCCCGAAATAATTATGTCTATAATTATTTCGGTCTTACGTCTATAATTATTTATATTTATATCCATAATTATTTATATTCATAATTATTTATATCTATAATTATTATTTGTAATTATGGCGTCAAAATTATGTCTGCACAAGTCACTGATAAATATATTAAGACTATCAAAGAATTGATAAAATGAGGTGAAATTAAATGAGGTGAAGCTGAGGACAATTCCCTTAAAAATGATGTACTTTTTTTAAAACTTGTAAATGACAGAGATATAGTAACGGTCCCTATGGTTATACAGGTTGAAATATTGATGGATGCACATAATTTAAGATATTTTGCCATCAATAAGACTCAAAACCTGATTGAAGAAAATTATTTTTCCCAATATAAGTAACTATGTGGAGGACGTAGTTAACTGTGTAAGATGCATATAGTTCAATAAAAAAAGGATAAAGGGAACAGGTTTTCAATTCCCTTCTCCAAAGGAAGATATGCCTTTAAGTACCTATCATGTTGATTTTCTTGGGTCCTTCACCATCAACGAAAAAAATTTCTTACCATATGCTTACATTTACAGATGTACTTACAAAATTAACATGGTTATATCGTGTTAAAAGCACATCTTCGCAAAATGTTATAGTAAAAGAATCTATCTTTGGTAAATCACGTGAATTATTACGGTTCGAAGAACTGCATTCAATTTTAAAGAATTCAAAGATTATTGCAAAAGTTAAAACATTACTCACATAACTATTACAACTGACATTCTTAAGAGAAATGAACAAGTTAAAAAATCCATGCCATAGTTTTCCAAATTTCAGCAAAATTGTCAGTGAAAGATCCAAAAAAAAAACGGCTCAATTTTGCGCCAGTGGTCCAAAAAACATTGAATGCAACTATCTCCAAAGTAAGAAAATAACGCCTATCGAACGTTAGACTAGTGTAAAGACGGGGATGACAGAAATCTTTAGAACGCAAGTAATATGGGAATCGATGAAGACAGAGACAAAATCCATGAAGATGCTAAGGAGAACATCCTAGAAGATGCTAAGAATCCATAATGAAAATCATCAGCAGTACACTAATAAAAAAAAAAAAGTCTTATGAATACCGAGTTGGAAATCTTGTTTCTAATCATCAGAAAATACAATTTTGAACTGGTCTGGAACTTTTATCGAAAATCACAAGCTATAGTTGAAGTGAAGCAAATTATCCGGTATGATGCTAAGAAGACGAGGGTCCAAACATCACTTCAACTGTTGCTGATCATATGAAGCAATGGACAATCACCATAACTTAAGAGTCTTGTTTAGAAAAGTGTTTTTGTTCATTATGTTGTCTTGCATACTCTTGTCATTGTTTTTTTTCCAGAAAATTCTAATCATTAACCTTCTCTCTCCCGTGAAAATAACGGGCTGAGGTTTCACCCTCTATTTCTCGCTCCCGTGAAATTTCCCGGCTGGAGTGTTCAGTTGTAACGCGCCAATAAGAATAAAACTAATTAATTTATTTTGCCCGGAAAACATTTTATTTTTCATTTTACACACCAGCTGACAGTACCAGGATATTTTTAAGGTAATTGTAGATAGTTAGTTTATTTTAAGCTAGATGTCAGCACGAATCAAATATGTGTATTTGGCAAAATAGGCACTTTTATGACAGTTTTCTTGAAAATTATCCGATTGTTAAGGGGTTAATCAGCAAGCTAGAATGAATCTCTGCCAATGTGATCAACTAACCCAGAATGAATAAACTAATAATGTCACCGTCATGCTGCAGGACGTCCGAAGTGTATGGAATATTAGTATTGGTTGTGCGTCATCTACAAACAAACTATTGCATCAAACATGGATTCAATCGTATCACCGAAAATAGTCTGTGGAATTATATCAGCCAGAATTAATAAAAGGTGCAACAGTAAAAGACGAACTGAAACTTTAAATTCATCTTACATTACAGCTTGGAATAACGCAGATAGTGATTCTTGCGTAAACGATACTCCAACTTTTATTTTTCTAATTAAATTTTTTATTTGTTCATATTCTACGTGCGATTAGTTGAATCTAGATTTAATCATGTCACCCACCCAAGAAACACAATTATTTTTTACTCAAACATCACACTTTATAGATTACTGTTTGTCTACGATAGGTACTCTGTCCGCCACAAAGTCTGCGGCAGTCTGGTGCTATGGAAACAAGAAGAGAGCATTTTAGGGAGGGTGGCTTCGATGAAGAGGTCTCCTTTTCTTTCGCCTTCGATGATAACTTGTATGGGGAGTATACCAGATTGGCTGACTCAGCCACCAGTAGGAGACTTATTTAATCTGATTCAAGAACTTTTTTAAGATTCGCATAAATATTTCTTTCTTACTTAAAATAATTCTCTCGATTCAATCTGTTGTTATTTTTTAAATACAAAGGAAAAAAAGTGAACAAATTCTGACATTAAGGGTAGTACAGGTTTTTTTAATATTACTTTTTAATTTCACGATATTTATTATGAATGTTCATTGATTGTTAGATGGTTTAATTTCTAAACTTGCACATTTTTCAAAGCAGTTAATTTCTTTTATTACTTGAATTTTCTGGAAAAAGTGAAGAGCTTAAGCTTAATAACTCTGATTTTAAAAGGAGATAAAACTTTTGCTGAAAATAAAAATAGTTCACGTTATTTGTGCTTGGAGAAATATTAAATATCTTTGTTTTGATTATTAATTTTTAAATATTTTATTTATTTATTTATTTTTTTTGAAACTGAAAGCAAGTGACCGCAACTAGGATGAAATCTAAAACTATCAACGATGATTTTTATCAGCACCCATCAAACCATCTGAAATTATCTGAAGTTTTTTTTTGCTTAAATTACGTTTTCTTATTCATATTTTATTGTAACCTGTACAGTTTTTTTTCACTATTTATTAAAAACAGTTTTTATTAGCAAATTTATTTTTTTCTTAATAACCAATTTACTATGTATGATAAATTTATAGATGAGTTATTTATTAATAAAACATTGAGCTGCTTTAAACAATTTTATGCAATTTCCATACATATTCCATACATACATATAAATTTTTTTAATTTTTTTTCTAAAACAGAAGCTTTTGAAAAAGAGAAAAGATTAAAAAAAAGGAATCACACGCTCTAAACGATGTTTCAGGCGCGAATGCTCATTTCTCTTAACTCTAGGGCTAATACAATAGATCGAAGAAAGAAGTCGCCTTTTCTCCCACCGAAACCAGTCTTTAAGAGGGACCCCGCACCCCTACTTGAAATAATCATACCTCGTTACCATAGTCCCCGCCACCCCTCCAGACGAATGGCGGACAGAGTACCTATCGTAGACAAACAATTTCTGAATTAATTTTATATAATATTTACACAAACAATATTTATTTTATCATCCTGTAAAAGTAATTAAAATTGCAATATTACAGTTTTAATGTCCAGAAAAGACCCCGATAATTACATAAAAAATGCTGTGTTTGGCAAACAAAAATAACTTTCTAGGGCAATAAATAATTCATCCTCGCGTTTCAGCTCATTTATATGAAATATACCTCTCCTTTTTTTAAACAAAAAATAAGGAGGATGAAATCACGATTATGAAAATGCGGAACATTTCCCAAATAACTGAAACAGTTCATCACTTCAGATCATTAACTACTCCATACACCCTAATCACACCCTAAATAATAATTCCGGAAAAGAAGAAAAAAAAACTCTCCCTTAACCCCATACCATCACAGTTCCACTCTTGATGAATACCCCGTACGTGTTCCCGTGTAGCAGTCTTCCACACGCAGTGACAATTCATCAGTTAGTTGTGGGAGTAGACCTTGGGTGTGTTAAATGAGGCGTGTGAGTCCGCGGGTATCACAATAGCGGATTAACCGAATTGAATCGGGCACAGGCGCCTGATTGATAATGG
The DNA here is from genome assembly GCF_982258835.1 of Parasteatoda tepidariorum. Taxonomy (NCBI): domain Eukaryota; kingdom Metazoa; phylum Arthropoda; class Arachnida; order Araneae; family Theridiidae; genus Parasteatoda; species Parasteatoda tepidariorum. The sequence goes on along the minus strand of NC_141756.1, from coordinate 16,265,621 downwards.
ACGGAACTAGCAGTGAATCGGAAATTGGAGTTATATTTCCAGATTCGAATAACGGGCAGCAAAATGATAGGTGGTTGGTGTGTCACAGTCCGGCGGTTTGAGCTATGAAATGTCCGGGACCGTTTCGCCTTTTGACAGGAGAAGGTCAGATAGTTTTAATTTGAGAATGCTCGTTCTTTTAGTTTCGTCCAAAGCAATACAGCTACATAGAAAGGGTTTAATTTATCATCATATAATATTTGTTTAACATTATTTACACGAAAATATATTTTCCTGAATTGGTAAATTAAATGTCGGGATCAAATTTTTCTGTTGAAAAAATATAATTGTGTCAAATGGTAGGCCAAATACAATTTTTAAAAACGATTTCGAGATGTCCCACTCAGACCTCTATCGAAACTTTTTAAGCAATTGCGTTTATCTGGTATTTAAAAATAACCAATAAAAATTGTGCAAATCGATTTGTATATAATATATGACATATCAGTGTCATGAAAGTTAGTTTCCTGCTTAAATATATATACAATCATATTTTTAAAATCTTGAGCGTTAGAACTGTTTCTAAAATGCCGAGCGGAGTTATTTTCTTGAAATAATAGTTATTTGTTCATTTGAGATGAAATCATTAGTAACAAAGTGGCATACAAGGTTTAGACGGTGTTTGGCATGTATTTTTTTACGTCATTAGCAGTCACATCAAGAAAAAATTTGAATAAATAAACAATTTTTTTATAATAATTTATAACTATTATTTTTAACTAGAATAGAAAAATTATAAACATCACTTTTAATTTGTCCCAATATAAAGATTTTCAATCTCTATATATTTAGTGATATTCTGGTCCTCTAAATCTATCTTATACATTAAAATTTTGAAACGAATTCTAATGAAATAATACACCCATCCAATTATACAATAAATGCCAAAAAATAAATCACTTAATAAATTCAAGATAGGCGATCATGCATTTTTCATACAGGGTAACATTGCAATAATTCCGAATAAGACTCAACATAGCAATAATTCTGAAAGAAATTAATATCTTACCTATAAGAAGATATAATTAAATTATTTTAACAAATTATTATAAAGCTTTGAAAATAAAATTGACTGCAATAAAGTATGCAATCCTTAATATACACATGACGCTCGATTGACGAATGTTAGCGTTTTCAGATTCTGAGCCACAGGTCCGGGGTTCTATCCTCTGAACGTCACGATTGAATCAGTCCTTCTTCCCTTCAGTGGGTCAATAAAAAGAGTACCAAGCATGCTTAGAAACTAAACACAGGGGGTTTCACGTTCGGATCCACCCAACCGGAACATCTGCTTCTGTATCCAAGAGCCTAAGGTCGAGAAAAATGGGATGGACGCTTTGTCCCTTCATCGACTCCAACACTACTGAGTTTATTTTAATTTAATACTCACATAAAAATAATGATATAAATGTATAAAATATTCATATAAATAATTAAAGAGAATTAATTATTTTTAAAAGAAAATGCCTACAATTTGCTTTCTTAAAACTGCATTGATGCGTCTCAACTTTTTTATGCGTTCGTTAATACTTTGAACAGTTAAACAAATTTTGTGTTCGAATATTATTAACTAAAAAATACGAGATGATGCTAAAAAACAGTAATAAATGCAAGAAAATAATACATAATCCAAATGAAGTAGCGTATATTGTTGTTACGTTTGCCACTTGTCAATCATCAATCCTGCTTGAAATCAATTAAATTTTTAAGGCAGAGGGCGCGTTTCTTGCTTTTTCAGTGGCGTCATCTATGATCAGGAATACAACTACAGGCACACACATGTTACAATTCATTTTAAAGGACGGACCCAATCATACTCTATTCATTCATCCATGGATCGTAATTTTGACCTGAACCATGGAACAATCGATCTCCAATTCTCTAACCCCAGGGATATTGATTTGTTATGCGAACTTCGGGAGGACTTTGTGATGCTGATTTAACGTGCACCAGTCACCATTTAATACGGGGATTCTTCTTTCGACGGGATTTGAACCCTATTCTCACGTACACCAGCAAAATGTCCTACCAACCAGGCTATCCTGGCTATAGTATATAAAGCAATTAATGCCTAAAATAACATAGAACGCTTTAAAAAAAGCTATAAAAAAGCTCTTTTTTTCAGTTTCAGATGCATTTGTCCCATTCAAGACGTTCCAAGTATGATAATATTTCAACACAAAACTATTCTGAGTTGTTTATTTGACGAAGTGATAATACAATCAATATCAATGAAATCACCAAAACGAAATAGCTCGCAAATAGAAACAAAAGCGAAACATAATCAGATCACCCAGCAACCAGCAAGTTTTGACATCCGCATAAAATAATGCTGAATAAACAAATAAATCTCACACATTTAAAATAAATACCTAGAAATCACTATCAAAAAAATTTTTAATGTGTGTTAATTTTCTTCTATACCTATATTTGGTAATATTTCAAATTATTATGCCGATTTAACAATCTAGAAATAGCAATAAAGCAATACACAAAGCAAAGGAAATAAAGCATAATGCAAATAAACTGAGACATAACGTAAATAAAATAATACATAATGCAGATAAAACAGTGAACACAGCTGGTAAACGTGCTTTAAATTACATAAAATAATATCAAAATCTTATTAAAGGAAATGTATGGCAGCAAAACCTTACATGCAGGGTCATTTCAACTAAACTATTCTGATTATTTACTTAAAAGAATTATTATGCAATCTTTCTCATTGTAATTACCAATAACGAAATTGCTCTCAATCATTTACATAAGAGTAATTTAATCAATCAGCTTTGGCGAAATCTTGGAATTGAGTTACGTAAGACTTATTAATCATTTCACCTCAAGAAAGGACATATTCTTCGGGGGAAAAACTCAATTAATTATCACATAGCAAAGAACAGGGTGAGTTGTTATTTTCCTTTGTCTTTAACAGTGAAGAGATCACCAGAACCATTTACATCAATCGATTAAAATATTCTATTGTTGAAAACCTGGCGAAAAGCCCCTCACCTAAGTTTTTGTTACTTTTCCACTTCTTATCGCCATTTTTCCTTTTAAAAGGTTTCAGCTTTAGGCCACATTTTCAGCCGCATCGAGAGCAAAAGAAGAAAAAAAATTTAACAAAAAATGTGATCAGGAGGAATACTTGCTGAAAAAGAGGGAGGAAAATAAACGAAGCACCGAAATTCAATCAATTTGTAACCAGCTTAAAAAGGAATCTGTTACTGGAGTATTTAAATTACACTGGTTTAAGTCCTCTATTGAATCTGCCTCATGATGCATTGGCACTGTTTTTCTTTGGAATTAGTTTTTTTTTCTCAAATCCAATCAAAAACTGAGTTTGCAATAAAGCTCAAAAGGAATATAATTTCTAATATTTCGCTATTATACCGGAGCACAAAAAAAATGTAATTTAATTAAGAAGCAGGTAAATTGTTTTGTTCGTCTGTATGTTTTGGAAATATTCTACGCAACTTTTTATCAGAGAAATAGATAGTAATTTTTGCATTGTGATAGTGTGCTGTTTTTTTTTTATTCAAGAATGATTAATTTCAAATTTAAAAAATTTATTCAACATTAAGCAATTTTTAAACTTGATGTAATAAATTTCATGTAATTTCATTAGAACAACACAAACTAAAATTATCTGATCCATAGCATCGTTCAAATTTGGTGTAACCTTAACCCAGTACTAAGTTGAAATTGAATATTATAGGCAAACTAATCTTCCTTAAGCACGATAATATGGCTGAACTTGAAAGGAAAAATGCTTCCATTTTTTTCAACCAAGGACTTTTATCAACTTTTGTTAGGCGTTAAGTCTAACAAATGTAATGATATAATGGTCCAAGGTACTGATATTATCGTTTAAGTATTAAGAGTACTGATCGGTAAGTACTGATTTTTCTTTGCATTTTCCACGCTAGTTTGCCAGAATCTAATACAAATCTATCAGTTTAAAATTTCGTATACTGAAACACCAGGAAAATTTATGAAATTTGAAAAAAAAAAGCCTTTTGTTTATATATTTGAAAATTAATGATATCTTATACTGCAATTCAACGATTCAATTTTATGTTCAACAGTGTTAATATTATTTTGCTTAACCACATAAAACATTTTACGAGTAATCTTCCAATTGAATGTTTAATATTTTAGCCACTCCATGGCGCTTTTCAATTATGTGATGTCCCGCAGTGGACTGATCGTTAAGAGACGGTTCCCATCAGATCACCGAAGTCAAGCATCACTGGCTGCGGTCAGTGTGCGAGTGGGTGACCACCTGGATCAGTATGCGTAGGGACCGAGGGTGTGCGGTATTGGTCCTCGTTAAACGGTGCTACCGTAAAGTGCTCGACTTTGCTTGCAGGTCGTCGGGCTACCGAAGCGGGGGTGCCATCCCCTCTGCAGAGGATCAAAATTGTGATGACATGTCTTCGGATCATCCTCAGGGATATTTCCCAGACCGTCGCCAATAGCCCATTGTGCAGCTCTAGTGCGACGTAAATGAACTACAACTACAACAACAATTATGTGATGCATAACTTATAATAAGTTTTACTGTCTTTCCACTACTCATCTATGATCCATCTTGTTAAGAGGACGTCATACCATGGGAAAAATATTTCGTCGCAAATTCTCTTTCTTCTTCATTGCTAATTTAAAATTTAAAAGAAGGAAAAAATAAGTTCAAGCACACCTAGAGTTGTCATGAAGTTTCAATTGCTGAAAAAAAAATAATTAAAAATATTAAAATACAAACAAATTATTAGAAGAGATTTTCTCCGTTGCATAATCCTAATTTATCATCTCATAATTTAATTTCATTTATAGATTTTAACATTTTCATTTGTATAGTTTAAAATTTTCTTTTCAATATTTAAAACTTCATGGCTTAGTCTAAGTTTGTGTGAAATCACTTTTTCTACACTTTAAATTTTAAATAAGTAATGAAGGAGAAAAAGAATTTGCAATGGAAATTTTTCTCCGAGGTATGGCGTCCTCTTAAGATTACTAGCTCATAAATTTAGGATTACAAATTATTTTTCTTTAAAAATAAACTCTTATTTTAAATTGCAAGCTAAAGATATACTAAACATATAATGCCCCAATTTTTTGAGAGTAAGTCAACAGCTATTCATACAGTATTAACGAATATAAAGTTAAGACAAAACGAGGTGAACATCAGTTCCTTTGCTATCTATGTTCATTCAAGTGTGTGTTTTCCAGGAAAAGTAACTTGAAACTAAGAGTGGATTGTAAAACAAATGGAAAATACGATATACGACACACTTAAACAACTCCGTAATTAGTTTGAAAGCTTTTAATCATGGAAGCTGCCATACAGCTTCGTTTCTGCTCGAAAGTACAGATTTGAAATTTTATTATTGGAAAGTCAAACAAAAGACAGGTTTTGTTTGCCTTTCACGGACCCTTCAGCACATCTTTTCCCTGTGAGAAAGAGACAAATTCGATAATCCCTTCTTCATTACTTTCTGTTTTAGATGTCACCACAATAAAGAATCAAAATGTATCCTGATTTTAAAACGTTAAATACATATTAAATTTTCACGCTGAATGACTCACGTGGAAAAAATCAAAATTAATTTGACATTTGTTTTTACTTAAAAACGTAAATCATAAAAAATAAACTGATTGAAAACATTTTGTTGAAATTACGCATTTGAGAATAATTATTGAGTTTTTGGTTTTAAACTGAGTGTGTAAGCAGCCAAAAAGCTTCTGAAATTCAAAATATAACTGATAAAATATTCTTACTTTAACACTTTTATGTCAGTATTAAAAATTCTCATTGCACGTCTAATTACAGCGATCAAAATGAGCCCAATCAGAAATTAAGTATTATTACTGGCATAAAAGTTAAGGGGAGTACAATAGAATTAAAATTTTGAAAAATCAGTATTTAGCTCAAATGCTTAAGTATTATATTAAGCTTGCAGAAAAATAAATCTATAATGAGGGAGTTCTTCTGTAACAATCGTAAATTGGAACAAAAAAGAAAATTAAACCGGTTTTATACTAATATTGCTTTTAAGCGTCCGTATAAAAAATTTATTGAATTAGTTCCTTGGGAAATCGTAAGGATAAAATATACAAAATAAAGTAACTGAGCTGCCTTAAATAGGGCATACGGCGTAATTTTTAAATTCACAATTTAAGAAAGATTAAGTTTCACAACATAATAGGCAATGATGCAAACAAACCACAACAAATAGGCAATGATACAAGCAAATAGGTTACGCAATAATTCACCACTAAAAGTGGGTTGGAGGCAACTACAAAATTAAAACCATAGTAAATAAACCATAGAAAAGTAAAATCATGTAAGGGGATAAAACACCAGTATAAGACAACCAAGTATAAAAGGTGATTTTAAAAATGAGAAAAAAAGACTTAAAAGATGTTGAGATAGGTAAATCTAAGAGAACAATAAAATCAAGTAAGTTGTAAAATCAAAAGCCAAAAGGACTTGTAAAATCAGAAGAAGTGAAAATCAAAAGAACTCATAAAATCTAAAATAGTTAAAGTCAATTAGAGAATTAGTTAAAAATAAGAGAAGTCAAAAGGCCAAAATTAAAGCAATTACAAATTACAATAAAAAAAGGGATGCTAAGAACAAGAAAATTGGTTAAAATTCAAAGTTAAAGCAGCCTAAAAAGTACAAAAGTCGAGTTAAAACAGTCACAACATCAAAACAAAAACAGAGTAGAAAATTAAAATTCAGCTGGATAAAAGGTGATAAAACGTGATAAAAACAGTGAGATACCCGAATAAAATGAGAAATTGCTGAAATTCGTAAAGATACCACTAGCTGAAAACTCTAAATGTTTGAGAGATTTTTTTTTTTGGGAGGGGGGTAAGAACAAACATTTATGTAATATTGAAATTAACTATCTAAGTAATAAGCGATTTCTTTTTTTAAATAAATAACTATTTTTTAATGCAAACATTAATTCAAATTATTTAAAAAAATCATTATTTAAATTTCAAAAGCAAAACCACAATAGGAAAACTCAAGTTTGTGTCATACGATCAACACTTTGTTCGGCTCATCAAGCCAACTTATGACTAATAAAATGATCATACTGAAAATCCCTTTAGTCAATATTTGAGGATCTCGTTGGAGTCAGCGACTGCGTTTATAAACTAAATTAAGCAAAACCTGGACAGAATAAGCATCATCACTGCATAAATATAATCAGTGACAGGAAACGCTACATCCTCATGAATTTAAAACAAACTGAAGCATCCAGGGAAATTCAATAAGTTCAAGCTACCTATAGAATAAGCACTGATATTTCTTGTGTTGAGTTTCCTTGTAAGTTAATTAGAGCTTCATGAAATCATCAAATTAATTTAGCTCCATAGATATTTGTTTTGTTGTGAATCCTTCATGTTTGTTTCAGGATTTCTGGAAAATAAACAAAGGAAAAATTCTATTAATAGACATTACCCTCCATGTAATTATGTTCGGAACATAGAAAGCTTTCATCTCGAAATAACCATTTCAGAATTCAAGATTAGAAGGAATCCCTATGGTATTAAAAAGGGAAATAATAAGAAAGAAATAAAGAAATTAGCTAAAGTTCTCCAAATAAATAAATAAATGGCGTTATTTTTACTACTGTTCTTTCAGAAAAAAATGAGTATATATATATGTATATGTGTATGTAACATAAAAAGATTCAATTAATCTTTTTATGTTATTCCTTTTCTGTAAATCCCTTTTTTAATTTATTATTCAAAACGAAACGCTTTCACTCCCTTTTGAATTTACATCCTGTCCTTTAATCTACTTTTGGCTCAAGTATGCATTAATTAAAAGTAAGACATTTTTCCCTTTGCTCTTTGTGGGAATCGCGTGACCTGTATCATTAACCAATTACAATTACTAATATTTCCCTTATACTCTTAAACGAAGCATTTTACGGATTTACTTTGCGCGATTTTTCCTAACTTATATTGAAGAGCACAACGAATTCGTGTACACTTTTATAGCAGTTCTCACCCTAATAATTAATAAATAAATTTTACACCCTCTTTCCCTGCTTAAGACCTGTTTTTATCCTTCCACTCGGCAACGACGTTATATATATATATATATATATATATATATATATATATATATATATATATATATATATATATAGTATATCCAATCTAGTATATAAATATACTAGTATATCCAATTTTGAGAACCTTAAAGCTTTTCCATCTTTTTTTTACCATTTTTCTAATTATGTAAACATAATATAATTAGAAAATGGTAAAAAAAAGATGGAAAAGCTTTAAGGTTCTCAAAATTGGATATACTAGTCTAGCAGTTAGCAAAAATAGCTAAAAAGGAAAAATATAATGAATGTGCTTTTAGCTTTATCCTATAAAATAATTGGTAAAAAATATAAAGCAAATCCTGTTTCAGTTCGGTCATCTATGAAAAAGAAACGCTTTAAAATTATAATAATTCAAAAATTTAATTAAGCAAAAAAGAAACATAACAGGTAATGAAGTAAATAAAAACACTAAAAAAAGCATTTGAATTGTAAAATCATTAAAAAAAAAACTTCAAATAAGTAATATTTATAGAGTTTCACATACAAACGTAAGCTAATAATAAACCTTTTTATTTGTTTTCTTTCTGTCATAGGGTGACTGTTTATATATCAGAGCCTACATACATCTATAATAAGCCGTTTATAGACTTTATCTTTCATTCATATATTTTTGTAACAGTAAAGTCTGTATACGCGTATTACCAGTATTTATAGAGAGAGTCCGTTTATAGGTCAAAGTCCCATTCACACTTATTAAAAGAACTGTTTATTTCACTGGACAATTAAAATTAAAATTATTATATAAAGGCTATAATTTAGAAGTTCACTTAATAAATTAATCGATATAGTATAAAAGGTCTAACATCAAATTATTCCGTTCAGTGGATTTAGGAATAGCTTATCATAATTAGTTCATATCTTAAAATTAAATCAGAGCTAATGTTATATTCAGAAAAAATAAATTATTGTTCTAAATGGTTTAAACTTTTATTAAAGTGAAGTTTTTAATTAATTAAAATGAAATTGTTTATTAATTTTTTATTAAAGGGAAATAAGAAAATTGGTTATTAATTAAATCTGTTATAAATTTAATCTCTTTTGAAAACTCTTTTATAATTTGAATAATTCTTGTAAAACCTAAGAATCTGATTGGTTATAATATTAAAAAAAAATTCATTGGCATAGTTTGAATTAAAATCGATACTCTTTTTAATTGGAAAATTGAAATCATTTCTTTTGTCAAAAATTTTAGTGTAATTTTTGGATCTTCATTAATTTTAAGAGACAAATCTAGAAAATTTTCTGAAAGATATCAAATATTAGTTTTGTTAAGAATTAATTTACCTGGATAAATTTGTTTAGTAATAGGGAAAAAAATTTCAAATAGGAAATAAATTTCATCCAAATTAATAACCAAAAGAACATCAGTAAATCTGAAAAAGAAGAAATTAGTAGGAGAATTATCAAATGATTTAACAGATCTATGCTCTTCAGGAAAAAGAAGAATATTGCGAACATTAGTACTAAAATTATTTCACATGGGGATACCATTAATGTGTTGAAAAAGACAGTCATTAAATAGAATATAATTGTTGTTGAGGTTAATATGAACGAGAAACTTTCAGCTCTCTACATCATTGAGATTAAATAGGCAATAAATTTAAAAAAGGTCATCAAGAATTTTATTAGTTAGAAGGTAAGAATATAAGTTTTCGAAATTGAAACAGCATAGAGAATCAATATTATTTAAAGATGTTAGTATTTTTAAAACCTGTACACTATTTTTAATATTCCAATTTAGGTGATTATTATTTTTAGAATGCTTGCTTATTTTATTGTATACCTTTTTTAAGAATATTTTCAAAGTAAATACCTATTTTTTTTCATGTGACTATTTACTCCACTGACAATAAAGTCTAAATTTAGTTGAGGTTTTATGAAATTTTGGATTAGTAAAAGGAAAAGAAAAACTGTTAATAATATTTGGTTTTAATTTTATGTCTTTTTTAGATAGCATTAATTTTATTAATTATAATGACACTGCTGGTGTTGTGTTTCTTGTGTGTAACATTGTTTTTAAGTTCATTATAAAGTAGGTGAAAAATGTTTTCAAATAATAGCGGAACTATTACTAGCTTTATCAACAGTAGTAATGCAAAAAATTTTTGAATTATTTTAATTTCCAGATTTTCTTGAAAATTTTAATTTTTATGAAAAATTTATTTGCTTTTTTTTCTTCCTATTAATTTAAAAATCTTTAGTAATACTTTTTCTCCATTTATGAAGACCTTTAACGGAAAAATTATGTTTTAATGATGATTTTTTTTTAAAAAATTAGCCAAGACTTTTAATAAAAAAAGAAATAACCTTATTTTTGGAAGTAGGAAATACCGATCTAAATTTAGAAGCTAAGGACATATTTTTTTTAAGTTTATCATTTTCAATGATATCAAAATATGATGTAACAACATGATTTTGCAAGGCAACAAAAAAGTAGTGCTTTTATATTCATCACATTTACAGAGATAATTCAAATTATCTGTGGCTAAATCTCTATAATTACAAATAAAATTTTTAAATTTTTTGCATATCTGAAAATGGGTTTGCAATTTAGTTGAGTGGGGAGAAGGTTTTTACTTTTATTAAGAATTATGCTTAACTCAAGTTTATTAAAAATCTTATTTGCTAGTTCTAAATTTAAATAGTCTGGTTCAGGTAAATCCTTGCATTTATAATTATTTTTTAAATTGGTACTTAGCAAGGTTTTCAATTAGGTTTAAAAAGTTTGAGATATCTTGCTTTCAAATAAATTTTATTTGATCTAATTTCAAGCAATTTAAAAATTTGTTAAGTCAATTAAAAGCAATCCTTAAAATTTTAGTTTTAATAGATTTAATTGCATTAGATAGATCATAACTATTGATGCATTCATTAATAAAATCTTTTAAGTCACATTTAATTTTATTTTTAGTATTTCCTTTCTTTCCCTATTATTATTATATTATTAAAAAGTTGCAAAATATTATAGATACATTCGTTATTACTAAAAGATTTAAAATTGAATTTGCTGATTAGAACATATGAAAAAATATATTCAATAATAATCATAAATTTATTTTCAGCTTCTCGACATTTTTTTATGTTTTATTTTTTTATAAAATCAAAAACGTGTATTGAAATGTTATCAAACCCTTGTTTTTAAAAATTTTTAATTTCAAGGCTATTTTTATTGCTATTAGAGTTATATTTATATGTTAAAGATTTCGTTATTGCTTGCTTTTGTTTATTTGTTATTTATTTCTTTATTTGTTATTTATTTCTTTATTTGTTATTTATTTCTTTACTTGTTATTTATTTCTTTATTTGTTATTTATCTGTTTATTCGTTAAATTTATTTTAAATATTAAACACTATTTTAAAATTTCAGCTATTTTGTCTCGGTGATCACTCTTATCATATTTTTAGTAATTATATTATGTTGAAACTTGAAAACCTCAATGGCTATTGATTTAAAATGTGATATTGCTAAATTTTATTTCCTTTTTTTCACTCTTGCTTTCAAGGAATTAACAATTATTATTATTATTTTATCACATATTATTGTACTGAGACTATCTCAATGAAAGGCTATTAATTAAAAGAATTTCTTTCTTACAAAGTAAAACTTTTCCCTTATTAAAACCTTCAAAATACATAAAGCTCTTTAATGGCTTAGATATTTAATTTAAAGCATTTTATGTTTGTATAACACTTTTCAAGCGTTTTGATACACAAAACAAACTTTGAGAAAAGTTAATATTCCTTATTTTCTAACGTTCAACTAACCATTTAAGCATACAATCTTAATGCTATGATATAATCTTAATATACCACATAAACTACCTCCTTTTTCCTTAAGCCATTCTCCTCGAAAATCCAGTACTTGACTGTTCCATCTTAAAGATGATAAAGCATTTAACAACAGCAACAAAACCCAAAAACCCTACAGAGTTAAATCAATAAAATGTGAACGAACTCCTTGATTTCAAGAACTTCCCTAAAAGCCATTTAGGCTGAATTTCGAGATAAGGTATAACAAGATCAAAAAGAACATTGTTACAAGATTTTTAAAAAAAAAATGAACAATGTCTTAGATGTGTATTAACGGAATGAAGTCGTTATGCCCCACCTACTTAGATGATGCTTATGGTCCAGCTAATGATGTGCGATTATTAGTAATTAGCACAGCGTTCTAGAAGAATGTTAATGATAATTGCTAACGATTAGAAGCTTATGAATAGGGTATTTGTCTTTCACGAAAAAGGCATTGTTGGACACTTTAGAAGATTCAAGAAAAAATTTTATCAGACATAAAATTTTACTATATAACGAATTCAAAGGAAGATAAGAATAAAGTAAGTTGTTCACTATTTTATTAAAAATAGAATACCTAAAATTCGAATGTGGAATGGAATTAAAATTAATCACATGCATGGATTACTAATACAATAGACCATCGACTACCAAGTCTCCTTTTGTTCTAATACTTCTATTTGCCAAAATCGATTCTTAATTTTTTTTCCTCAATTTAGCTTCTAAACTTTATTATTTAAATTCGTTATAGTCTCTCAATTTTCATTCAGATATATATGACACTTTTTGAAATTAAAATCTCTCTTTCTGTTGTATGGCTGCATAGAAATGATTAGTGTGTAATTTCCGTTGTTTAACCTGTCATTTTATTTTCACTGGGCTAGTTTAGTGTTACCACCTTCTTTGCAAAGCCTGCTAAAAAGAACTTTGTGATAAGTGATGTTATCTGTGAAAGAAAAATATAAAATTACAGAACAGTTAGAAGTTTCTTTTAAAATAAACTTACGAATGATGGCGTTTGAGTCATATTGGTTCAGAAGATAGAGCGTTCACCGTCCAATTAGGTGAATCTGGTTCGAATCCCAGCGATGGCTGATCGATTCGAATTCCGCATCCGTCTCGCGCCTACTACAATGCTGACATAAAATACCTTCAAAGAAAAACGGATCATGGGTTAGAGTCCTCTTGCCCTCAGGCTAACCGTGGAAGGTTTTCGTGGTGTTTCTCCCCATGTAACGCAAATGTGGTTTGGTTCCATCAATAAGTCCTCCACGAAGGCAAATTTCTCCCAATACTTGATCCAGGAGTTCCCTTGTCTTGTTCAAAATTACAAGGCTATGGAGATGAACATTAGTAGTCGTAAATCCAAAGAAATTGGGACGACTGTTGAACGATGGTTATGACATAAAATAAAATAAAATTATTGCGTTACACAATATTTGATTTTAGCAATTATTTTTAGTAGTTTGACTTATGCTAAATGTTATGGTCTGTTAAAACACTGGTTGAATTTCATAGAGCATGAAGCTCTTTATTGCTCACTCTTAACACTTTTCTTTTAATCTACATTCCTTCATTTTTTTTTCTTTTTTTGGTTTTATTTTGGCATTGTCAACAGTCACACTAAAGAACTATAAGTACGCATGTATGCTAAGAATTATTGATCGAAATGGCTTGAAGTAAATAATATCTGACTTAATTCCTCCTTACACATTTTTGACAATATGAATTAATGTAATTTCAAAATTTTCTATCAAATTGACATATCAATTTCGAGTAAATACAATATTTTATAGTCTATAAATTTTCAACTACTTTTCTGTTTCCTAATATATATATATATCAGAAAAGTATTACAAAGGAAGTTTTAAAAAATCTTGTACACGCTTTTTAGGCAATTTTGTAATCTTATTGCCCAGACTTCATCACGCAATGGTACATTGACTTTAAGCATGTATTCTGTCATCATTTATTTCCTTTTTCTAAGAATAGAGCAATTTATATTTAATCTCATATTGCGAACAAGAAGAAATATCGAAAGTTTTCATGTCTCAGAACATATTGCTCTTCAGTCATATAAATCACGTGTTATAAATATAATACATTCTTTCATACCCTGAGAAGACTTGCCTTTAGCAATGCCTACACTCAGCCACCCCCCTATAAGAATAATTTATACCACCCGTAACACCCCTCATTCTTCTTAGAGGATCTGTTTATTATTAAATTGCATAAATCACAGTTGCTGGATCGAAGAAATGTGAGACATATCACAAAGGCGATAAATAGCTGTGTTTTATTTCTTTTGGTGAAACTAAAATTCCAGTTTCGCGTTTATTTCTTCTTTTATGTTTGGAAAATATTGTAACAGTTGTGTTTCGAAGTAAACTTTTCTACCGGCCGCCCAAAAACTCCATCGTTGATCTGTAAAATTAATAAAAAAAACAGTGGAAAAGAGAGAAATGTACGATTTACTGCATTCTTCTTGAGTAGCTTAGTTTTTCTCAGTTGTAAGTTAAAAAACTAATTATAAAAATCATCAACAGATGGCACTGCAAACAAAGAAAACTGTAAAACAATGTTCTCTTAATAATCGACATTTAAAGCTACATTTGTGTGAGGATAAAATTAACAGAAATGGGTCAAATAGTTCAGTTGGACTATAGCCAAGTATGCAGAAAAAAGTATTATTTTATATTTTTTAGCTAACAGTGCCATTTTTTTCAGAAATTTTGTTTCTAGTTTTAAAATTTTGAAAGAATTAATACATAATTGCCTAAATAGACAGTACAGCAAACAGTACATTTATTTTTCTCCCAATTCCTATTTTATTCATTCTTCAAACCGTTGGTCATTTTGAGAACAACCGATATGGTAAGTCATAGCGTTTTAAATTAAATTAGAATTATCGAGATAATAGATAATGTCTACAAATATATGGCTCGTGGTAAATTAATATATCAGAGATCTATAGATAATGAAATACCATACGAAACAAAATGATTTTTAGCACATATATTAGCGTTTACTTGAGCTTCGTTAATTCATTATTCTTAATCAGGTTTGTCAGAAATTTTGAATTTTTATAATTTACCTAATATGTCCAAACTGTTGTCTTTTCCGCGCATCTCATTTCGTCCAACAATATAAAATGTAGCAAAATCATTTTACGATTTATTTAAAAGAAGCTCCACCTGGAGTTATTAAAATATAATTGTTAGAAAAAATTAATAAATGAAAATAATGCAAAATTCTACAAACAAATGCATTTATTAATTTTGTTTACTAACAAACAGCTTAAAAATGCCTTTTCGTATTTCTTAGTACTCAAATTTAAACCATTTTATTTGCATCAGACATGTAAAATATCCTAAATTGTAACAACTTTAATGCTAATTTTTAAAGATTGAAAAGACATACTAATAAATAAAAGTTATTTTTAAAAGCCATTTCAACAAAAACTTTAGCCAAAAAAATGCTCTTAAGCTATGTGTGAGAATAAATAAGAATAAAGATTGTGCCACTGCTTTCGTCTGCCAATAATATCTCTCTCTTCTTTAAAAATACCTTTCTCAAGATGTCTTATTGATTTTATTCCTCCTTAAGCAAAAACTCGCCAAGAGAAGTAACAGAAAAATAAAAGGGCCGAAAAAGGCTTAGATTTTCTCGACTTTTCTCTTATTCCTTAGAGTGTCCTTGCATAGACAAAAAAAAAAAGGCTTCTGAAACACACTTTAAAGATAAAACCAAGATGAACGTATTAACTGTTTTATACACTTTTTGTTAGGTCTTCTTCTATTTTCCATCCAATTTTTGGTGTATTTTTTTTTTCAAACAACTTATCTGGCTATTTTTAGCCGTAAAAGCAGTCAAAAATTCGGAAGAAAACTCTGACTTTTTTTCGCTCTTGTAAATCTTTATTTTTGTCTTTTGATTTCTTCAGATAAGTAATAGCTGATGGATATTTCTGATAGTGTTTTTTCAAAATTATCGATAAGGAAGAAGGTTTTGAGGAAGATTTTAAGTACTTGGAGAACAATACTTTTTTTAAAAAAAAAAGATTATAATTATAAAAACGTCATTCAACAGACTAATGTCTGGTTTGGGATTTTTATTTTATATTTGCAGTAAAAATCTATTTATTGAAAGTATCATTAGCTGAAGGGTATTTTATAATTTTCTCGGATTTTCAAATTTTTTTAAAAAAAACATTAGTGCATAAGAAACTTCCAAATACATGCAATATAATTTTCAAAAAGAAAGTTAGAAAAGGAAATATAATTTTCAAACTTCAACTGATAAAACAGTAAAAAAAAGAAAACATGAAGCATGCTGTAATTTATTTATTTATTCTTTTTTTTTTTTTTTTTTTGATTTTATAGCAAGTCAAAAATAAATAACGATTTTATAGCAATTTAATAAATAATTAGCGAATCATGATAAAAATATTTTTATTTAATGGTCACATTTTTGCAGTAGCAATTTTCCAGCTTTATAGTTAATTTGAAGTGCTTACTAAATTCCTCAGAGTGTATTTGAATAGACAATTTTATACAAAAAAACTCTGCGGGTAAAACCAATATGAACTTATTAACTTTTACGATAAAAACTTATGAGTCTAACATTCCCTCCAGTTTTGGGTAATTTTCTTACAAACAACTTAACTGAGCCGTGATGGCTCAGGGGATAGAGCATTCGCCTTCTAATGAGGTGAACCGGGTTCGAATCCCACGATGGCTGGTCGATACGAATCCGCATTCGGCTGGCACCGACCACAGTGCTGACATGAAATATCCTCAGTGGTAAACAAATCATGGGTTAAAGACCCTTTGCCATCAGGCTAACCATGGGAGGTTCTCGTGGGTTTCCTCTCCACGTAACGCAAATGTGGGTTAGTTCCATCAAAAAGTCCTCCACGAAGGCAAATTTCTCCCAGTACTTGATCCAGGAGTTCCCTTGCCTTCTGGATTGGGTTCCAAATGACAAGGCTACGGAGTTGAATATTAGTAGTCGTAAACCCAAAAATTTCTGTCGGCTGTTCAACGACGGTTATTAAATAAAGATAAAATAAGACAACGTATCTGGCTAAAGTTAATTGCAAAGCAGTGGAAGTTTAAAACTAAATTGTTATTTTATATTCTCGCGAAGCTTTCCTTTTGTTTTTTGATTTTTTTTGCTAAACAGTAGTTGCCCTATATTTCTGACAGTGTTATTTCAACAACTATCCGCAATTTTCGCCAGATATCTTACACTATCTGGCCAAAAGTATCCGGATATCCAGTTGTTATGGTGGTGGCAGCATAATGGTGTGGGGATGCTTCTCGTGGTTTGGCTTGGATCCATTAGTTCCTGTGGTTGGAAACATGAACTCTGATATGTATGTGGACATTCTGGATAATTCTGCACTCCCAAATCTTTGGCAACATTTCGGGCAATATTTGCCCTATATTTTTGACCAACATCATATTATTATGTTGCCTCAGGAAGCTCTTAAATCCATACCACTGGCTGTCCGGACAGTTCTGGCCAGATAGTGTACAATAAAATTTTAAAGAAAATCTTATGTACTAGATACCAATAGTTATTTTAAAAATAGAGATGAAACAGATTGAAATCGGCTTTAATTTTTCATTTTTAAATTTGATATTTAGCTAAAAAGTCTTTTTTTTTTACTCTTAACGCAATTTATTTGTTATTGATATCAACTTCAAATGAAACAAATTTGTATAAAAAGTTTAAAAATAAAGTCTTAATTAAACGAACATAAAATATATTTTTATCACACTTAAGAAAAGAAAATATCCTTTTTATTTTTTAATGTGCTTTCTGTGAATATACAACTGAAATAATATTAATTTTTATTTAAAAGTGAAAATTAATTATAAAATTATGACTAAAAAATCTTTTATTTCATCTATATTCTTAACTCTTTAATAACGATAGCTGAAATCTAAATAAATGAAAATAATGTTGGAATATAACATTTGAATAAAATGTTAAAAGATTTTTTAATGGTATGAAAATTAAAATTAAAAAATTTTTTATTTTGTTTATATTCTTAATTCTGAAGTAATGGTAGAAATCTAATTAAACTGGAATATAATGTTCAGGTTTCTAATTAATATTCTTTTTTTCAGTGTTTGCAATAGAAATCATTTAAGCTTAAAACTGCGTAAAAAGAAAGTTCTTTTTTTTCACATTTTATGAATAAAAATTTCCCGAAATTTATTTTGTGAAAAAATAAATTTTATGTTAGGTAAAATGCAAAGATTTCAATAGAAAAAAACAGTCATGCTGAAAAATAAAATTTGAACGAAAAATATTTTGTGTTAGTATTGAAATCATTGCTTTTTATATTACATATTTGTAATCTCTTAAAATTTAAACTTAAATACAGTTTCTTATTTTGGAAATAATAAACAATATAATATTATATTTATAGCTGGTTTTATTCTAGGCGCACCTTATCAAACTTTCTCTATCGCACTGATATCTGATTGTTCGTGTAAGATTGTCATAATAACAACAAAATATTATTTTGAAATATAGCAAAAAGGAAATTATATTATAAGAAATTCAGTAGCATGAATATATAATATTTTTCATGCATTTTACAGGCGGCACAAATTTAAATAAATTTTTCTCTTTTCAAAACTAGTCTAACAAACATTAAAATTATTTCCTCACATATGAAGATAATCGCATAGAGCACACGTGTCCAAACGAGGAAATGATTACCAAGATTTGCATACTGCATTTATTTTAGCATGTACAGAATGTATTATTGATTTTTTTCTCTCCTCTTTCTTATATATATAACAGGTGGGCTGAAAATTTCGTAGGCTAACACAGAAAAAGAAATGTTGATAAAATTTCATTTCATTATTCAATATAGTTTCCTTCAAGGGCGATACAACGATTATAGCTGTCATATAATTTTTCGATACCATTTTTGTACTAAGATTTGTCTTTAGCCTCAAAATAGGGCTTAGTTTCGATGACTACTTCTTCATCGGCGCTAAATTTCTTTCCAGCGAGCATTCTCTTGAGGTCTGAGAACAGGAAAAATTCGCTGGGGACCAGATCTGGAGAATACCGTGGATGCGGAAGCAATTCGAAGACCAATTTATATAATTTTGCCATCGTTTTCATTGACTTGTGACATGATGAAACAGCACTTTCTTCTTCTTCAAATGCGATTTCGTAGTTCAAAGGCTCCAATAACGCTATGTAATAGTCGATGTTGATGGTTGTTCCTTTTTCAAGATAGTCAATGAATATTAAACCATGAGCATTCTAAAATACTGACGCCATAACTTTGCCTGCTGACTTTTGCATCTTTCCAAGCTTTGGAGTTGGTTCTTCTCGTGCAGTCCACTCGCTGACGGTCGATTGGACTCCGGTGTGAAATTATGGAGCCATGTTTCACCCATTGTCATATATCGCCACATAAATTCAGATTTATTACGATTAAACAGCTTCAAACACAGCTCAGAATCATCAATTCGTTGTTGTTTTTGGTCAATTGTTGTGAGCTCGTACGGCACCCACTTTGCCTAGAGCTTTCTCATACCCAAATATTCATTCACGATAAGTCTAACACTTTCCTTTTATATCCTTAGAGTCTCAGATATTTTGATCAACTTCACTTTACGGTGATCTAAAATTATTTTGCTGACTTTTTTGATATTTTCGTCGCTAACAGCCTCTTTGGGGCGTCCAAGGTGCGCATCTTCGTCAGTGTTCATTTCGCCGCGTTTAAACTTAGCAAACCACTTCTCAATGGTTGATTTTCCTGGTACAGAGTTCGAATAATGTTTCTCAAGCCAAGCCTTGGCTTCAAGAGCATTTATTTTCGCTCGAAAGCAATGCTTTATAAACACGCGAAATTCCTTTTTATCCAATGCTTTTAAACTAACAAAAGTTGCTTCACTAAAAATACTATATCTCACAAACTGTTAGTCCGACAGCTGTCAAATTTATACACGTGTCTTTCGAAGGTCAGAAATAACTAAAAATCATCTGTTTTTAATAATAGTAGCCCAATCTATGTTTTAGCCTACGAACTTTTCAGCCCAACTGTTTTATATATATATATATATATATATATATATATATATATATATATATATATATATATATATATATATATATATATATATATATATATATATATATATATATATATATATATATATATATATATATATATATATATATATATATATATATATATATATATATATATATATATATATATATATATATATATATATATATATATATATATATATATATATATATATATATATATATATATATATATTACTACGCCAAAAGAAGAAATTGTATTTTGCACCGATTTAACGAAATATAATATCTTGCAAAAAAAGAAAATTTCATTAACAATTATGTCCGGCATAACTTATAATTGTTTTTATTAGCAGAAATTGGTCTACTTGGACTTCCCGTTAAAGAATTATTTGCCAGCGTCTGCACCGGCAGACACCGGCTTTTGTTTGCTTTAATAAGAACGTTTTAGAAGTAGTATATGCACCAGATAATGGTCAAATTTATGTACCAAGATCTTCACCATTTTGCACGCATTTTAATTTATTTGAAAAATTTGAAAAGCTACAATATATTTTAAAATTTAAAAAGTCTTTGAAACTGTATTAGAATGAATATTTTTCGAAAATGACAATAAATAATTTTCGTATCTATAAAATGAAGTCCATGTATTTTATGCTACGTAATCTCTTAAATTTGTACTTAAAATTTATTTTTTTATTTTTTAACAATGAACCGGACAATAATGTATTTATGGCAGGTTTCAATCTAGAATTCCATCGCCTTTTATTAACAAAATCAAATTTTCTCTATCTCACTTAAATTACATTAAACCTTAAAAAAGCAAAAAAATACGGATTTCAAGGCAAAGTTTAATAAGGATAATGAAATAAATATAGATGTTAATAATTCCCTTAAAAGCAATGTTTTCAAACAAATTTAAACAAATATAAGCAAGGCAAGTGAGTAAAGTAAACAATTCAAATGCATTCTTACAACATAGAAGCCGTTAATTTTAGCCGTTTGAAGCTAAAAGATATTTTTTACAGTTTTAATAATCAAATCATAGTGTTAAATAAAATTATGCACCCAAATTGACTAACCTTACCCAGCCTTTTTAAATTCATTCTGTTTTTTGAAAAAAATTAACTTATTCTACTTTCAAAAATAACGGCAGATATACCGAATTTATGTTTACGAGCGTAAAAATAAATACAGTAGAACACCGAAATCAAAACTCGATAACTATAAGATTTTTCTAAAACAAAAATCCATTGACGACCTTAAGTCTTGTTGGAAATTTTTGACATGGTCAATGGGTGTGGTCATGCAGGATGACAAATTTGATGGGTCAGCTTATTGTACTTTAGCAAATGAATAAAAGAAATCAGTCATTGCAAGATTACTTAAAGAATTGTGTTTTTGTCCTTCATGATTTTCCTAGTTACAATCTAATTCAAAAACATCTCAATAATAATCTTGCACATTCAGGGAAATTCTTTACTGTTTTCGACGCTAAGTAACTCAAATTATTCAATGCCATTCAATTTCGCACACGTGTCAGAAGTTTCAGAATTACTGATTAAATATTTAATAATGATTCTGTATTTTAAATTTTAGAAAATTTGAAACACGTGCAAAAAACTGATGATTGTTGAACATAAATATAAACAATACTTTGTTAAACTAGAAACAGACATTACTTAAGCAGCTGCATCTAAGGAAATTAAACTATATAACTGTTTTTTATTACGAGTTAATAAAATATTTATTAAAATGTAGTAAGCGTGTTTTTTTAAAGAATATTTAAGTCTGCTTTCTTTTTGAATCTTTCTGAATCTTACTCACGTATTGTTTCCATACAAAGTGTAAAACAAATATAATAGTTTAAAAAAACAAGATGGCTTAAAATGAGATTTTTTTTTCCATGTAACAAACGGTTTTTATTAGTATAGATTAGTAAAGTTCAAATTGGTTTAAAAATATGATGAAATTTATCATTATTTTCAATTTTTGATATTTTATCAAACTCGATATCGTAATTGATACTAATTAACATTAATATCACTATTTTAAGAATAATGAGTCTAAAGGATTTTACAAAAAGTTGAAAACATAAAATTTCTGAAGTTTGTGGAAGTGGTAATAGCTTTTACATTGAACTTTTATCTGTTTCTTCATTCAACAACCAGATGCATATGCAATTTCCCTTACTATAGGAATTTAAAAATTAAATACAACGTATTTTTTGGAATGGTTAACGTTAACTAACAAAAGAAATTAATTGTAATGCAATGTAATGCGATTCAGAAAATTATTTAAAGAGATAGATTGTAAAGGCTGTTATCATGCATTTTGTTTGTAACTTTTATTTAATTGAATATTTTTCTGTGTTAATTTTTAAACTTATTGTTTTCAAATTTATTTTAAAGCATTTGCACTCAAAAATAAATTATTTTAAAAAAAACACCAGTTCACATGAATTCTTGTTTGTTTTTAACATATTTAACAAAATAAAAATCGAGCTACATTTTTATGGATTTTAAAATTGCCTTTAAGTGAATCTTTAATGGAAACTAAAAAAAATACTCTGTAAATTTTTCAATTTGAATAAAGCTAAACTACGTATGAAGAATAGATATAAACCCATAATAACAACAATATTGTCGTTCCCGTCCTACAATAAAGCAATAAAGAACCAGTGTCCAAACACAGAATGAAGAAAAAAATATCAAAGCTGTGCGTCCGTTATTGTGACATTTCATGTATAGTCTTTTCATGGTGTTTAGCTTTAACCGTCTGTAGCACAAATTTGACGATAAACAATAAATTTGTTAACTAAATTTTCTAACTAATCAATAAATTTGTTAACTAAAGGCAGTGTAGATCTGTCCACACTCGTCCCACAAAAATTTGTGTCTGTTTATACGTAATGCTGGCTACGTGAAACTAACCACACATAATAAGATAAGTAAATAAGATATAAGGTTGCAATTCTGAAAAATAAAATATGTTATTGAAGGAATAAAGAGAAAATTTGGTAGTTACTTTTGCATCTTAACAACCTTCTTTTACAAATTTCTACAAAAATATTAAGTGTAAGTATGCAACTGCACATAGAAGTGTACATTGCACCCAAAAAAACGGACCACCCTAAATAACGATTGATCTAATGATCTGATCTTCACGTTCTATGACTCATTCTTAATGCTAATTAATAAGTGCAGACGATATTTTAAGTTATGAAATCAGACACAAAAACGTATTTACTCCGAATAAACATACCTTTTTTTCGACGGATTTGGATTTCTGACCCTCAAAATATGGGGGCTAGCAGCATTCTGGGAAATATAGTCCCATTAGCTTGATCAAGAGAGCGGTTTAAAGTTTGGACCCCTTACTTTTTGCGTATTTCGCTATATCTCGAGAACTATTTAAGCGAATTGAAACATTTTCACTCACAATTAGATAATTTGTTTATATAAAGCTAATTACATGCAAAAAATGATTTTTAGTGAATGTTTATTATTTTTTATTATTTTTCTTAATATTTTCACAAACATTTCGAATTGCATAGCACAATTTTTTTTGCATCATTTTAAAGAATATATAATTTTACAAGGCAAAATACGAAATTTGAGCAAAGTCTCTGATTTGCGATATTTAATGGAAGAAATTGGACCAATAAATAAAAAATATTTAAAATGTTCATTCTAGCCTTGTGTCCCTCTCTCCTATATTTTATATGCTAATTTATTTCGTTTGTGCCTGAGAAGAACTATATCAATGCTTCAAACAAAAAATATATAGATCAAAAGGAAATGATTGATTGAAATTTATTCAAGAAATAAGAAAGAAAGTTAATATAAAAGTTTGAAGTTTAAACCTTTAAACTGACTATAAAAAATATATATATTATATTTCTTTTATCTTATTTATCAATCTAACTTTATAGCTTAAATATTTTTATTGATAATACCTTTCTATTGAACTAATTAATATAAGTCATCAATTATATGGAATAAACTTACAAGAAGAAAAAGTTAGATGCACTGAAAATATTAGATCATGACTTCTCAACGAATGTAAGGATTTTGAATACTTAATTTGTTTTTAACATAATTACAGTGACTTTTAGACAAATTTGAAAACTAATACACATTCTCCAAATTAAAATTCTGAGTAAACATAAAAGGATGTTATTCTTTAATATTGTTAATTGAAATTAATTTGTATTACATAATAATATATTAAAAGTTGATTTTATTAAAAGACATAAGTTGATGGTTGAAACTCGTATTTGATTTCGTTAGTGTTAATTAACAGAAACCACTAACGGAACTTTTTTTTAGTTTTGAGCTGGATAAAAAATTATAACTAATTAAAGTTGTTTTAAAGCATTGCAATTAATTTTACACAAGCGTACTTATTTAGAAAATAATTCATATTTGAATCTCTTTCAAATATCCGTGCTTATTTATGTTATTTTATTTCTTCGATAAACCAAGATTTTAATTTTCAAATAACATCAATTCTAAGAATGTAAAAATTTAACGAAAAAAATTTTAAACACATACTAGTAAAAATCGTTCACGTAAATTTCTTTTTTTTTTTTTAATTTTCGAAAAAGAGTTTATTATTCTTGAAGGTTATTTTAAAGTGATTCATTGACCTTAAACAAGCAAACCAAACTCATCCAATCAAAATATATCCAGTTTCAAGAATCTGATTGATCATCACAAATCAAA
The DNA here is from genome assembly GCF_982258835.1 of Parasteatoda tepidariorum. NCBI lineage: Eukaryota > Metazoa > Arthropoda > Arachnida > Araneae > Theridiidae > Parasteatoda > Parasteatoda tepidariorum. Next base: position 16,240,837 of record NC_141756.1, on the reverse strand, counting down.
TATCCTAAGGAACCCCTAGGGATGAATTTGTTTTAAAACACTGAAACAAATCACGTGACGCGGTGGAGCATCAAATGACGAAAGAGTTTCCCCTGTAATTTTCTTTCTCTCATTGCAGTCAAATTTCAGAAGCATTCGTTTCATTAATCCAAAATTTAATGGAATTTTGATGTTCTCTTTCAAACAACCGTAAATCACGAAATAATTCTAGAGACAATCGGAAAATGAAAAAAGTTTAAGTGTAATAGATTATTTGACTGCTATTACATTCTAAAGAACAGAATAATTTTTTTTTAGTATTCTATCTTTTGCTCATTATCTAATCATTTTGAGTGGCAATACCATATCATGTTAAGGAACAAAATCACTTTGATTTTAAAGTCAGATATTTATTCAGTAAAAAATTGCTTAGGAGCACTTATTATACTTTCTGTATTATTTATTAAACTATTTGAAGTCAATATTAATTCTTCGGTTATTTCTGTGATTACTTTCTATTTTATATCAATTATATTTCTTAATTCATTTTTAATGTTTTATATTGAAAGCTTAAACATTCAGGTTTCATTTGTATGGAAATACATTTATTTTAAATACACACTCTATAAAATACAATAAAAGAAATTTAAAATTGAAGCAGAAATTTATAACAAAATCCGTTAAATACAATACCATGCATTACTTAAGCTTTTACTATTTTATAACGCATAAAACTAAACCAATTGTGATATTTTTAAAACTAATTTTTTTAATAGAAATAACAGATACGGTAAAAAATTATCGAAACTTTAATATAATTTCATTTTCTTTTTAAGTGTAATTAGTTCCAGATTACTATATGGAACTATTACTATGCTTAATTAATATTACTATACTTAACTAATTCAAATATTAGTAAAAGAGCTCAAAATTACGTTTTTTTAAAATTATAATCAATTAAATTATTACATTGATTAATTACCTTAAATACTATTCAAATGAAGAAGATATTAAGCATTTTATATTTCACTGTACGTAAAAAAGGTCATTAAATGCTACTAAGATTTTGAAAAAGAAAAAATATAATTCATGCTAATTAAAAAATGAGAATACGCTAATGGATCATTATAACTAACGGAATATTTCACTTCACGTCTTGTTTCTTTATTAATGTGAATAATATTTATTTAGTATATTTAAAACTACCTAATTAGTTCAGTATTTAAAATTATTTTAATGTACAGTGTGGGGTAAGAAACAATACTTGGATAGTTATTTATCTAATAATCCGTATTTTGCATTTCACGGAGCAATATATTAATAGTTCGGTCACAGCACAAACTCTTAGGTAGTTATAGCAGGCGTTCTTCTTCTGAATAAACATAGTTTGTTTGTTTTTTCAATGTATTCGAATTTTAATTTCTCAAATTAGGGAAGTCTATAGTCTGGAAAATATCAGGGCTACAGAGAAGATAGAAAAGGGCTGGTTCATTCCTTACTCAATGCTGAAGCTACGATTCCCCCACCTCATGACGTCACGCTGCACACAGATCTCGAAAATCACAACTAAAGGATATGAAAAGTTAGCTGTGACCGAGTATACTTTCTGTGACCGAGTATACTTTCTGTGACCGAGTATACTTGTGTGTGGTGCCGACCAGGTGGCCGAGTGGTTAGTGTGTCTGACTGCGGAGCCATTGGCCGCGGGTTCGAATCCTGCTCAGGGCATGGATGTTTCCTTCTCTCTTTCTCTCTCTCTCTCTCTCTCTCTCTCTCTCTCTCTCTCTCTCTCTGTGTTCTATATCCTTTCTTCTTTGTGTGAATGTGACCCACCCTATAAAGTGGTTTGTGGTTGTGTGACCTGGGCGACGCTACTCCACCGCCGTGGTGCCCACTGGGTAACGCCCAGTGGGCACACTGGTGCCACAGGTCCCCACTGGGTAACGAGAAGAGAGTAGCAGTTCTGGCATTTCTGTGGCCAATGGGACAAACCCCAAGTGCCCGCCATTAAAAAAATAATTAAAAATTAAAAAAAAAGTACTTTCTGTGAGAAATTAGTTGAATGTTCAACACTATTCTGATAATAGTTGTCGAACTTTGCACTGCTAACAAATTATTTCTGTTCAAAAACATAGTATTCATACATTTTCTTGGTATTTCTTATAGTATTGAAAAATAACTTTTTAAAGTTAGAAAAATATTTCAATGGTTGTCGACATCGTTTTCTTATCATTTTCCAATTTTAGTTTTCAACTTTCACTGTTAAATAAAGGAAAGCATATAAGAACTCTTTTATAGTAACATACTGTCCGATAACGATATGTAACTATAAATTGTCTTTATAATTTATTAATTAGGATTCCTAATTTTAATACATTATCTTATATATAATTATAATAGCAAATTTTTTTATACATTATCACTAGGAAGCAAAAACCTTAAATGCTAAAATTATTAAAAAAAATAGTCTTAAGGCATATAATAATGAAAATATTGCACTTACTCATGAATATTTAAAATTAAAGCAATATAATTAAAACACAGAAATATTTTTAATAATGACATTAAAAAATATTTTATGAAATTTGAAGAATTTTTAAGTATTAATAATTTATTTTTTTGAAGACCAGGATATTATTTTCGACCTTATAATTTTTTTTCTTCTTTTCTGTTCAAAATTTCGGTTTCTATTTCAATGGCGAAATTATAATGAAAGTTCTTAAATGTCTAAGCGAAAAACATAAAACATAATGCTTTTTATTCACAGTAATATAAATTCTTCTAGTACACTTTATATTTTATTTGATGTCGCCTTTATATTTCCTGAGATATAACTAGTAAAATTACATTTTCTCATTTTGTGATTTATAATAATTCTTGCGGGTTTTCTCTAGTTCAAACTCATATTTGACTACTACTGTTAAAATTTTGCAATCAAATGAGAAGAAAATCATCTCAAAATAAAAATAAAAATTGGAAAACAATGAATGTATTAAAATACGTTTTTTAAAAACAATGCGAAATGATTTATTTTTAAATGCGAGAAGTTGATACTGTGTCGCCGTGACGTCACTGACTGAAATCAGAAGCTCGGAGCCGAACGAATCGCTATCGCTTCAATGGAGTGGCCTAGCCCTTTTATTCTCTCTTTAGCCCTGGGAAAATATATTCATAAGGAGAGTCAAAAGTTTGAACCTCCTTCTGTCACTATTCATTATATATATATATATATATATATATATATATATATATATATATATATATATATATATATATATATATATATATATATATATATATATATATATATATATGTAGCATAATAGAATAATAAATAAATACAAAGAAAAACACGACGAAAATTGAGAAAACAATAAGTTTTATTATGCATGAGCATAAGCTGCAAGTAAATAAGCAAGTAAAAAAATAAGTTCGAAATGTAGAGGAAACTTACAATTACAGAACAATGAAAAAAGGGGAAAAAGAAAAATAATAATAATAATAAAAATAACAAGAAACTCGGAAAAAGAGGAAAAATAAATAAATAAAAATCCGGAAAATAAAAGATATAATCTTATCATCAGCTCACACGATTATATCTGCAAAAAGGAGTGCTTTCTAATATTGTATCAAAATAGCTAAAGCAAAATATATCAATACAATAGTGTGAGGAGCTCTCAAAAAATATTTTCACAAAAATATCACAACAAATAAATTAGAACACAATAAGCAGAAACATCACGAAAAAACAGAAAATAAAATATTAAAAAAAAAAAAAAACAGAATAAAACATGAAATGAAATCTATAAAGCGAGTAACGAATTCAATAAACTTACATGAACGGAAAATTTTCCAAGGATGATTTAAAATATTTTCGTAAGAAGATTACCAGATTGCAAAATATGAAACAAAAAGCGCAAATTGAAGTAAAAGCATGAATAGACGGGTTTGTATTAAAGTGCGTTCTTACTGCATTACTGAAGTGCGTTTGATTTGTTAGTTACCAAGGATGGGTCCGAAAATGGATGTGCGCAAGGTAATATTATACTGGATAATTTAAAGAATTTGACAGTTATTAATTTTAGAAAATTAACATTTATTTAAGAAAAGGAATAAAATAGAAAAGAGAAAGAAACATGAATTCCCTGTTTTGCACATAATTTTAGTCACGGATTTGCCCGAAATGGATTTGCACATGGTAAAAGTTATATAAATTAACAAAGAATTTTTTTTAGTAAACTTATTTATAATAATATACAATTAACTCAATGATTTTATATGGAATTTAATTACTTTAGTTGGGCACTTAATACAAAACGCACTTTAAAACCCTCTGTTTATGCTTTTACATCAATTTGCGCTTTTCGTTGGAATAGCTCTCGAATTTTTCAACCGATTCCATTTTCCATTATTTTTATTTAAGAAACTAAATGTAATTTTAAATTTAAGTAAAAAACGATATGTTTATTTCATAAAAGGAAATTTTTGTATCTGATTTCGAATTTTAAAACTGCTTATAAACTATTTAATTTGTCTATTCAAAGTGTAATCCTTAAACTATTAAGTTATCAAGATCTCATATTTTGACCGTAAAAGCGATTTAGGTAATTTTTTTTCTTTCTCACTGTACATCGCAACATTCTTTAAAACTAATTTTCGGAGATGAAAGTACTTTTTTGCAGTTGTTTGAATAAAAATATTCTTGAGTATTCTTCATTCGAAGTAACAACATTGTAGAAAAACATTTAAATCGTATAAGCAAAAATATTCCGTCAAAAGATTTTTTAAATTTATATCAAAAATAAAAAATAAAACTCGAAGTATGTTATTTCCATAATAGCTTTCTACACATAAAAAATATTATAACTGAATATCAAAATACATATGTTCAATCATATAAAATTTAAATCAGGATAAATTTAAAATGAAATAAAATTCATATCCAAAATAAGAAACTTAAATTCAAATGAAATTATTTCAAAAATAGCATCGTTCAGATAAAAATAACATAGCTATGTCCTAAAGCATCATTTTTAACGTAACAGTGTTCAATCATATTAAAAGTTAAATCATATCACGAACAAGACAAATTAAAGGGGAAACAAAATTTATTTAAAAATAAAACTCAAACAATGTTATTTCAATAGTAGCTTTATACAAATAAAAATATGATGACTGGGTATTAAAATGTCCTTTTCAGCGTAAAATGTTCAATCATATAAAAGTTAAATCAGGATATGGATAAAATAAAAGTGAAATAAAGCACACATTCTAAATAAAATAAAAAATTCAAATTATAAAAGTTGAACATTTGCATCGTTCAAATAAAAATATCGTAACTGGATATTAAAACGCTATTTCCAACGTAAATGTTCAATCATATAAAAGTTAAATCGGGATATGGATAAACTAAAATCGAAACAAAATACATATCCTAAATAAGAAAATAAAAATCAAATTACGTTAGTTCAACGTTAGCATTGTTCAAATAAAAATATAACTGGATATTAAAACGCCATTTTCAACGTAAAATGTTCAATTATATGAAAGTTAAATAATGATATGAATAAACTGAAATTGAAACAAAATACATATCTTAAATACGAAAATAAAAATCAAATTATGTTAGTTCAACGTTAGCTTTGTTCAAATAAAAATATAACTGGATATTAAAACGCCATTTTCAACGTAAAATGTTCAATTATATGAAAGTTAAATAATGATATGGATAAACTAAAATAGAAACAAAATACATATCCAAAATAAGAAAATAAAATTCATAATATGTTATTACAACATAAGCATCATTTGAATGAAAATATCATAACTGGAAATTAAAACGTCATTGCATTGTGCATTATCAAAATGAAAGTTAAATTATAGATGGAGCAAAATTCGCATTCTGAATGAGAAAATGAAATTCAAATTATTTTATTTCAACCTACAATTGTAATTAAAATGACACACGGGAATGAAAGTGCAGATAATTTGAAAGTTCTTTTTACCGCCAATTAAGTTAATGTTGTTCAAAGAGTTAAAATTTCTTCTCGGGTTTAATTTAGAAGTAAAATTCCTCATTAAATCTTCGCCTCATTTATGTCCACTGACCTGGAAATACTTTTTATCCTAAAACCAGGAACGAAGTGAATTAAAAAAATGCATAATTGATGCCAACCTGATTTTCTAAAAGTATGTGGAAAGTGTAATTATTATGGAAGTTATCTTTACCTTCAGCTTACCCTAATGACTGCAAATTCTTTTTCAAGAATTTCAGCCATTGTCCTCCATATCGTATATTTTTAATTCATAAGTTTAATCTTAGTTAAAAATGCCTGTGACTGCCATTGGAATTAAAATTATTTCGTTGATTAAAAATGTATTTGTAAAACTATCAAATAAAATATTTAAGATTAGCTTTAATATAGTTTACGATATTTATTGGAAAGAGTTTCATTTTATATAATTAAATGCTGTTTTGAAACTGTATTTTTTTATATAGAATACAGCTTTATGTATATTTCAGTTGAGAAATTAAAGTAAATGTTAGTTATAAAACAGAACAAAAAAAATTATATTTAAGGATATTTTTGGAAAATAATATTTCCCTTTAAACTTAAAAGACACTAGTTTGCATTTTTCTCTGAAATTTCACGCTTAATTTAAATACTTAAAATTTACCATATTATTTGAAAATTCGCAAACTGTTAACTTCTTGAAATTGAGATTTCTGCATCCGATTAATTCCAAGTATAACTGCCGTGATAAAAAAGTATGGTAAAGGAAAAAAAGTAATTCAATTTACCATGTTTCTGGCTATATTTGACACCAAAACGCCAAAAACCTCGGTACTTTTTACTGAAGCGCTTTGATAGCGATTTTGGCAAAATTAGCAATTAAATATGGTTTTATAATATTTAATAAAATTTGATAAATGTGGTACAATTTTATAATTTTTGAAACCACTCATTCGGTAAAACGTAATTTTTAGTTTTGTACTTCTTTTCTTTTTATTTTTGTTAACAAATAAGATGCATAATAATTTTGAAAACCAGAATAAAAAACAAGAGTAAATCGTAACCAATTAAGAGGAAAAATTATCGAATAACTTTTACCGTCTGTTTTTGTTTTGATACCAGAATTTTATTTTTTACCAGCAATGTCATAACAATGCAGTACGGTAATTTTATCAGACTTTTTTCCCAGAGTAACTGATGTTCATAAAGCAAAATAATAAATATTTTCTAACATGCTACGTGAAACATTAAAAGTTTGCTCACAACAAAAATGTCTTTTTTTTAGATAGATCCACTAGTACAATTTAAATTCTTAAATACTTCTTTGATAATTCTTTTTAAAAAGAACAGATAATAGTATGGTAACTGGCTAACAAAACAGGTTAGCAAGGTGACTTTGGTAAGGCTCATAGTAGCAGATTAGCAAGCTGAAGCTTAAAATGGTCCATTAACAGATTCTTCCGAAATCAAAATAAACTTTAAATTAAGAAGGACTATATAACACGTAATCAGTATTTGACAATTAAGTTTTAATCATCATTCTATTTCATCATTTAAATATCTTTCATTAACATTAAACATCATTCTATAAACATCATCCATAGTAATTACAAAAAATCAGTAACTAATTGGCTTGATAACTAACTGACACTTCAAAATTCCATTAATATTTTAAAGTAAATTATATAGTAAAATGTAATTACATTTTTTCAGTAATTCAATAATCTTAATATGAAATTTCTTTAAATTCTATTAGTATTGGCCAGTGGCCATTAACTAAATTTAGAATTTTTTTTTGACCAAACAATATAATCAGGGTGATTATATATATAGGGTGATTTTATATAGTGTGATGATATAGGGTGATGATATATACGATGATGATATAGAGTGATTATATATAATCACCCTATAGGAAACTGTAATGTGCCTGACACATGGAACATTTAATTAAAATGTGTCTTTTAAAAAAACGGTTGATTACTATATACCACATTAACAAACAAAATTATTGCAAGGAGTTATATAGTATTTATGTTTAATAAAGCCTTTTATAGCTTAACATTTTATTCTGCACACTGTTAAAATAAGGAGACTTGTCTTGAAAATTATATACATTACTCAGTATTTGATTAACATTGAAAGTTTGATGCTCACTTGAACTTTTTCAAGCTAAATTTATATATTTTAAGGAAATTTTTACAGTTGTTAGAAGGGTAAACTGTATCCAAAGCTATAAGCTAAATCCAAAAAATTAGATGCTTAATTTCATTACTAGGGGAGTAAAATAATATTGAATACCGGGTTTGGATTACGAAAATTGTACAGAAATCAATACTTGGCGATTTTTCATTTTTGCAGTGAATTTTAACAAGTTTATGCTGAATTTACAAACTTAATGTTAGAAAAAATCAATCTTCACAGTCATCATATCGCTTGTAAGGAAATGCATATCATATGAATTAAATATTGTCTAAAAAATAATTTAATAATAAAAGATTTAAGTTGTTTAAGGAATTATGTTTTTAAAAGTATCGCAAATATGAAGCAACTGCTACATCGAAAATTTCTTTTGGCCATTACTTTAAAGATGAAAACATTCAGATTTTCTAAATACCCAGGATGTTTGTATGTATCTGAATAGGCATGAAATAAGTATTTCTACATGTTTTGTGTGGAAAATTGATTGTCAGCAATGGATTGAAGTTTTAAAATATTATCTTTATGGAACAAAGCAATCTGAAGTTGCTCATAACAATTCTGAAAGCATTTTCACGTACGGTAACCGTATATATCAAGAGGCTGAATTGTTACATGATAAATAACTGAGCATTTTTACACTTAAGTGTACATATTTAGTCAAATCTTTGTTTTTAAAGGGAATACAAGAAATCCAATAAAACTATAGTTTCATCGAGTACGTTTCTTCGATATAGTTTCATCTTCATATTCGATAAAAATTTCATTCTACTCTTTTTATCCATTTTTCTTGATTTCGAAGCAACAGCATAATTATTTTGCATGTTTAAAAGATATTTTGTCTAATCCGGGTTTTGATTTTTCTTTTCAGGTTCGGGATACTCATGTTTTTAACAACCTATATAGCATGTTTATTTTTGCTTGCTGCTAAAAAATCGAAGTTTAAAAGATAAACAATTCATCCATCACTTTTTACATAATGAGAAAAAACATATCGTCTTGCTAATATGTGATGAAAATGGAAATGATGCGCGATTTAATTTCAAAAATATAATAAAACAAATCTTCAGTATAAAGCAAAATGACAGAATATTTTTTCCGTTAATTCATTTAATTCTTTTAAAGAAAATAGAAAATGCATTATTAAATGTAAAGTACATATTTAAATCTGATTTTAACTACTTTCGAATGCGAAATCACTCTTCAACAAATATAAAAACGCACGAGAATTAATTTTGGTAATTAAGTTTTTATTTTATATATATGTATATATATATATATATATATATATATATATATATATATATATATATATATATATATATATATATATATATATATATATATATATATATATATATATATATATATATATATATATATATATATATATATATAACCCGATTTTCAAATAAATCTATTCCACCTTACGAAAAATACATTGACATACTGTCAAAAACAGACATATGTCATAACTAATAAATTCAATTTTCAGCAGTATTCAATTATTTATCCTCAAAGCATTTTGATTTCCCAATATTAAAAAGATGTATCAAATCAAATTAATTTTTTTCTTCTTTCGCAAACAACTGCATCACAACGCATTCCCAAATGTTTCTATAAACTAATTAATTAAGTTTGCGAAATTCCATTTCAATCAAAATCTTTAGCTTCTCTTTTAGTTCTCTTCCTCGCTTGCCAAAGTAAAACTCTATTCAATTAATTAATTTGAAACAACTTAATAAAGAAAAAAAAAAGAAAACATCTATTTTTTTAATATTTTCTTAATAAATACATAATTAATCAACATCAAACTCTCCTCTAAGGATAGTCACATTTTTTTATAGTTCCTTTTCATTTCAAAAGAATCGAATTATCATTTCTCCATAAGCAACCTTTTTATTTGGTAAAAGGTATTGAGGAGGCGAAAAAAGTAACTGCAAGAGTTAAGCAAGTGGTAAAAATATATACGTAGATAAGGGAAAAGTAGATCTTGATTAAGTAGAAAGCTTTCTTTTCTTTATTTTCTCCCCTTAGACTTTCATTTCCATTTAGAGACCCGTTCGTAATTATTATTTAGGGAAGAGAAAATAGCTTTGCGATCTATTGGCTTTTTATTTTTTCGCCAATTGGCTCTCCTCACCTAGGAAGATATTTATCATCAGCTCGAATCAGAAATGATATCCCATATAAGTGATTACTGCTCGGCAAAAAAGCTGATTTTTTTTGTGACATTACGTCGATATGGTTAGACATCTAATGACATCTGGATGTCGAGTAAAATGATTTTGTGAATTGCGAACTCTCAGCGTATAATTAATTATTTCCAGCATAAAGTTAGATTTTATGCCCCGGACCTAATGAATAAATATCCTGAGTAGTTTTAACAGCTGAATAGTGCATGATAATAAAATAAAAAATAAAAGAAACAAAATGCAAGTTATCGTATGTTTTGCTATTTAAGAAATCTAAAATAAATATTCGAAAATGCGTTATTTTAATAATATAGATGCAAATTTATTTAGATTGTATAGTGCTGTTTCATGACCGTTTTATCTGAATAATGGGGCGAGATTGTATTCATTTTGAGAATGTTGCCTTGAAGACTAATGAAGGTATCGTCTTGTCTGATTTATTACGTCTAGTCTGATTACGTCTAGTCTGATTTATTTATCTGTTCTTCGCTCCAGAAATAAACTGGAGAGGATCTGGTTTTAAAATAGAACAGATATATCTTATATGAACACGAATTTTAAGTTACTCCATTTTTTATTGAGTGGCTTCAACTCTGTCATGCTGAAGTATGCATAACATATTTCTTAGCATTTAAAAACTAAACCCGTTGTTTGCAAAAATAAGCAAATCCCAATCCCCCTGACTCCGTTAGCTGCTTACGTATTATTTGAACTCCCCTTACAGCAAGCTACTCTTCCTAAAATATGTGAACTAGCCATGCTGGAACTGAAATATATTCCAAAATATGAAAATTTTCTCCATCTTTCAAACTCTTATTTGTGTCAATTTGACAGCAATATTAATACAAATCTTTTAAAATTTATATAGAATCAAGAAAATCTAAATATTCCTCCAAAATTGGGACTTTCATGTTTCAAAATTTTAAAACCTCGTTTCGAACTTAAGTCCGGAAAAACATGGTTTTGGGGGTACAAAAATCGCTTACGGTTTTACCAATTTTTTATTGAATTAGAATATTAATTAAAAAAAGAGATCAATTCAGAATCGCGTGATATTTGGTTTGATATAAATTATATTTCAGATTCGAAACTTTTCATCTTCCCAAAACACTTTCAAGAAATTTTCCCTAAAAAAAGTTTATAATTTCGTGTCCACAAGTCCATATATACAAAAAAAAATTGGCAATTTCTTTCCAATTAATATCATGCACCTATCTCTGTTTCTAGATCGATGTCTTTAGTATATCATTGCTGAGAAATGTTCCACTGTCTAAGGACTGGAGCAAAAACATGATTTTGAACAAAATTTTCGAAATTGTTTTGATTCTTGAACTCTTAGCTTTCTAAAAATACTTTACTTTTGTTTGTACTCCAATTATCTACAAATTTCTTTAAATTCAAGCTTCAAATGCGTTTATCTCAAAATCAGGTTTTGTCACATCTTACACCCACTTAAGCACGATATCTCATGTTGTTTTTAAAATAATTGTCTACAATTTTTCGTGAGTGTTTATGAGTATAGCAAACATGTTTTGAAAATTTGATTGTGAGAGAAAAAAATATACTTTCCTTTTTAATGCATGTTGTTTTGCAAAGACAAGTGCAGTTGTTTTGCAAAGAAATTTTTAAAAATTTTATTTTTTTTAACTACAGTGATCCTCTAACTCAGTAGTATATGCATTTGCATTTAAGAAAATAGTTCAAAACATAGTGAATAGCCTTCTAAATAAAATCCCCGAAGGAGTTTTTATTTTAGGGGATTGAATTTTTTTTACAGTGTTTAGCATATATATCAAAAAAATTCTTTAGTTTACCTAAAAATGGTCATTTAACTGGCCATAAATTAATAATAATTTTTTTACTTGTTTTATAAGTTTTTGCACATAATAAAGCACTTAAACTAGTTTTTTTTTAATTTTATATTAATATTTAAAATAAAAGTTGTCGAAATTAGTCTCATACCTTAATAAAATTTTCACTTTCGAAGCGTCACTTTTCATCACTATACTCGCAACACCATTTATGAGATGTTTATGACACGGTATGTAATATATCGTTCTTATAGAATAGTTAGCACAACAATTGTTTATAATCTTGTGACAAGTGGAGACAACAAAATAAAACACGGATTCTGTTGGAAAAAAAGTACTAATTATTGAAAGAATCAGGGAAAAAAACATGAAAATTGTATAAATTTATATCATAAAAAAGCTTTATGCTCCCCGGTTAAAATTTTAAAAAATTTAATGTTTCACTTAATAATAGCAAGCATAACCTCCAGTCATGTTTGTTTTAACCCTTCCTCATAATTTCTGTTTTTTTTCTAAATATATTTATTATTTTTTATTTGCCCATTTCTATCTTTTAAATCATTAAAAATATTTATATTTATATATTTGAAAACCACTGTAAATTTCATCACAGTTTGATTCTTCACTCATAAGTATTTGATAATTATTTTTAGAAACTAAAATATTTTCAGCTGTCCTTTCTTCCATAAATGTTTCGTAACAGGTAGTAAAAGAAAAATGATTTTCATTACAACAGTTTCAAGCATTTTAGCTGACTTTAAGTACTCTAAAGAAAATAATTGATGCTATATATTCTCAAACTACTTACATATTAATTTGTCGTTTCCATCTGGAAAACATGAAATTGCAACTTTCGACAAATCAGGATGGAAGTAAGCAGTGAATATTGATTTATATTTGACTGTATTCAACATGGTTTAGCTGTAATTTTTTTTTAAAAAAACCAAATTTAGGAACAAAATGCTTAACTTGATAAACCCAATAACATATGGTGTTTAATGGTTGTCGAGCCTTAATAATGCTTCAATGTTGCTGCATATGTAGAAAATGTAATACTTTTATGTAATTGCATTGACTACAATTCCTCAGAATTGAGTATTATCATAAAATTGTGACTTATACAGCATCAGAAAAACACCATATACAATTTTTGAGTGATTTTGTTCCAAAAAAAACTAATTTCGCTAGATTTAGTCCGAGAATAGAAACACATAAATGATCTTAAATAAAATGTAAAACCTCAAGTTGATTTTTTTGTGAACATTAAATTCTCCATGTAGAAGATTAAAAATAACATTTTGCCATCTCATGTTTAAAAGCAAAAATAAGAAATTCAACATTTTTACTACCTGATTGGTTTGTTCTTAATCATAAAAACTCTTTTAATATGGCGCATAGCGTGTAGTAGTAACGAAGTAGCTTTTAATGTCTTTCAAATAACTGCATGCGAATCTTTAAGATTTTCGTCTATACTCTTTATTATTTTCTTCATGAAATTTTTTCACGTAAAAATTATTTCTTTCTTTTCTTGTCATTTTCATTAAGTAGAGTGGCATTATGAGTTAATTATCTCTAGTTTTTAAATTAAATTAGAATCTCGTTATAAAGTTCTCAGAAGTTAAGATACCATGAAGCATGACGATTCTCTTAAAAAACTATAGGATAAAAGAAATCTAATTAAATAATTTTACAGGCAAAAATGTTTAAAAACAATCTTGAGACGAGGAAGCCGCGTAATTAATTTTTACGCTATCAATAGTCGATTTCCATTAAAATTAATTAATGAGGAAGGCACATTTATTCTTATGCAAAAGTTTGATATTTAAATGCAATTATAAGAATTATTAACTCACCTGTGGAAGACTATTACTTTTGCAGTTCAAAGTTAAAAACGATTTTTAATCCCGCATTTTTTAAAATTACACAAATTGATAGTTCATTATATCTTTGTAATTTAATTTCGTTACTTTCTCTTCTGTGAAGATGAAATTTTATGTAAGCTTTTCATTGTCTAATACAATAAAAAAATTAACATGATCACAATTTTTTCACAAATTAACATGATCACAAATTAACATGATCACAATTCGGATTGTACTTTTTGTGAGACTTCAGACAGTACGGGACTGCCAACGAATATAGAAAGGAAAAGAAGTTCAGCTCTTAGAATTTGCTAACGAGATGAACTGCTCGGTGGGGGTTTACTATGCCAGAAAAACAATTTTTGGGTACGCAACATACTCAAATTTAGCAGAGCATCAAATATAATAAGATCCAGCGCATGCGCAAAGGAAGCAAAGTGACAATCGACAAGTACCTCGCCCGTGAACTGACTTTTGGACAACTCTTCGTGTATGGCTGAGTACGTTGTTTCCCGTCATTTTATTCTTTCATTCTATGTCAAAATGTGTCTGCACTGTGGTCGGTACAAGCCGGATGCGGAATTCATATCGACCAGCCATCGCCGGGATCGAACCCCGGTTTACCTCATTGGAAGGCGAACGCTCTGTCCCTTGAGTCGTCGCGGCTCCCCCATAAATGATTGAAAGGAGAGAAGAAAGTAAACCAGTTTCATGAACCTCTGCTTCTGTGTCGTAACATGTTGCTCTTTCCTTTATACATAATGAACCCACTAAATTTCGGAGGACTGGTTTACATTATGTCTATGGAAGCAAGCCTTCTTTCCCTATGTATATTCTTTGCTGAGCTATAACGATATCGATCAAGGCTCTGGGAATGAAAACAGAATATTTATATATTTACACGTTCGTATGTTCGTTATACAAATCCGAAATCCTGAAAAAAATCGAACCAAATTTAGTGTGCATACGTTTGGAGGCACGGTTTTCGACCACTGTCCACTTTAAAACTCTCGTTCTCTCTCTGGTACACGCACTCCATCCCAAAGAATGGGTTTTCCAATGAATTAAGTAAGTGTTTCGTAATATCAGTCATAAGTTTGGTAGACTATTTGATCAAACATCTGTTTCATTAGAACTCTAATATATCAGTATAATAATGAAGGTGACAAATTATGAGGAGATGTCCCTTAGTTAGCATTCTGAAAACAATATAAAACCATGTGTTTTCTTTATAATACTAATGTCTTTAAGGCTTGTTTTAATAAACCGAAAAAATTTTGAGTCACAAAGAATAATGAAATAAAAATGAAATTGTACTAAATGCCAATTTATTGAGATAATTCTGATTGCATTCATTTTTGACTATACCGCGTTGAGTATTACTATATTTATAGCTAGATTTTGTTACTAAATCAATATTTTTAAATTTAATAAAATAAATCAACTGAAAATAGCAACAAAAACAAAACAAAAAGCTTTTACAGAAATTTTGTATTAACTCACGATAAAGAGAGATAATTGATATCAGAGATAGAAAAAAAAATTATATTCATTTTTTCCACATAATGCTCATTTGTGAAAAATGATTATAAAAATATAAGAGTCATTAGCAATTATTTTTGAGAATTTTAATTGCGCTTTTGTACAATCTTGAATCTTATAAATTAAAATTGAGGAAGCAAAAAAAAACTAAAATGGTGAGTCACTTCAGAAAATTTAAAACATAGCTGAAAATGAGGTATCTGTTATATTGTATTACCGTGCTCTCTAAAAAAATATTTATTAAATTATATTCATTTGTATTAAGTCCCAATTCCGTAGAAAAATGTACAGGAATGTAAAAAAAATAAAGTTTACATTGACTTGATTTATGATTGAGTGATTTATAGGCAATGATTATTGTACTATTATCAATGTACTATTATATTATTGTATTTTTTGTACGATATGAAAATTCAATTGTAAATTCTATATCAAGGCTAAAAAGGAGGTATCTGTTAACACTTTAATGCTGAATTTTTATAAAATATTCATACATTTTCCAACATTTTGTATTAATTTAGGTCAAAATAAGTGAAAAATACTATATTTAGTATTTTAATAATTTATGGCTGTGAAATATCAGAAGCACTAATTTCTTTTCCTACGTTAAAAGAAAAATCTTCCAACCATAGCTCAATAATATTTCAAATTTGCACTTATTTGCAGTTATTTAGATCTAAAAGAAACAGTTACTCATCATTGAATTTTTTTGATCCTTAAAGTCAATTATGGAGACGTTTTTGAATATGAATGAGAAAAAAAAATTCTTAAATTATAAAATTTCTTAAACTTTATAAATATAATTCGATAATCAAATAATTTTTTTAATTGTTTCTCATTGACTGTTTCTAATTAATTGTTTTTTTATCTAAAAAATAACAAAAAATATTTTTGATTGTAATTAGATCTTCTAAAATATATATTTATATAAAAGGAACGACGATGATCGATTGGCGTCAAAGGTGCCAAAGGTCATAGCTTTAATCTCCAAAAATGATTTTAAAACAGTTATATCAAAAATACTTATTTTTACTAAATTCGAATTCAGCAGGAAAATTTACAGCTCACCTAAAAGAGGTTTATAAGAAATGTTACCACAGTTTAAAGGCATCATTACAGCAAAGGATTAAATTTTACTACTTAAAGGTTTAATACTTACAATGCGTATTTCAATTTTCTTATGAATCGAAATTGAAATCATTAATTATACCCGGAGAAAATAATCCCATTTAAAATTACCGTTTTGCATGATAATGACATTTATGGGTAAAAATGATCATAATTTTATTAATAAAAACCAAAATATACAGTATTTAAACCATTAATTTGGTAATTTCTCCGTTCGTATGGTAACGGTTTACCAGAAATTCTGATTTTTTCAAAATTATGCTTTTTATTACTTAACTCAAAATACAAAACTGAAAAGTAAATATTACCGAATAAATGGTTTTTATGCCATGCACTAAGGAAACATAATAAAATTACCAAATTTTATCACATTTGCAAAATTTTATCACGCATTACAAAACCATATTTTATTGTTACTTTTTACTAAACTCATTACCAGAGAGCTTAAGACCAATAGTAACCGACCTACCCCCGAAGGAGTTTGCGGATAAGGGTTTCACCCGTTTGCACGTGACTAAACACTACCAAACTACAGAAAAGTAAAAGTACTAAATTAAAAAGATTAAAACACATAGGAAAAATCCCAAAACCGAAAAAGTAAAATAAAATAAAACAGAATAAAGAATAAAAGTACTTAAAACATCAAAGTGGATAAAATCAACCGACAATAAAAGTGTCAAAAATACAGGGAGCTTAGTAAAAATAACCAAGCTTTTCAGTCTTCTAATGGAGCCAGAGACACGGAACATTTTACCAAACTCTGATAGTTTTGATCATATTTGTTTTCTCAGTGTCCAGAATATATGGTGGACTTTCCAAATGTAATAATATAAAATACTCCTTAAATCTGTTTTTTTTTTTCAATTATAGAATTCCCGGAACATCACTTTAATATATTATTGTTCACAATAGTTGGTACCAACTTAGAGAAGTATTCACAATTCTGGTGCTACATAAGACAATAGCGTGATTTATTTAAAAACAGCGTAGGAAATACATTATTTTTTCAATAATTTCTGAATAAAGCATTATCCTTTTAGCTTATCTTTCTATTTTAGGATGGATATTAAATCTAAAAATATAGCACTAAAAAAAACATCTTTTGAAGCTAAACATAATCTCTAACAGATGTTGTTTTTCCCAAAAGAAATAATTCCTAATCATTTTTATAAGTGAACGTCGTAAATTTGTTTCCCCGATCACAAGTTTTTTTGACATTTAACCGAAAGATGGCGTTTCAAAAACAAAAATGTTCGAGAAAAGCAAACAGTCAATAAGTTCCAAAAAAAAGTACTGTAAACACGAGCATCGCGAAAAAGCTAAGTGGAATAACACAAACTTGAGAGACTATGAAAATGAGGAAGGCAAAAAATATTTTGCTTCTCGCCGACTGAAATTTTCAGACGTCGGAGAGATGCGCCATATTTACCTATGGTGTACTTAAAAAAAATCCATAGGAGTAAAGTAAATACGTGATGCAAGTCTTAGTGGTCCGAAGAACTCTTTTTCGACGAATATATGAATTTTTGTGTGATTGTTTTGCATCGATATTGTTTTTATTATGAAGAAAAATATTCTTAACGCTTCGAGTCAAATTTCAGTTTGGCAGGAATTTTTAAATCATTATAAAAAAAGATTTTAAAAAAATGCATAGGGTTATTTTGCACAAGTAGTTTTTGAATAGTCTATGAAATTGTGGCAAACTCTTGAGAAGATGAACAAACGAAATTATTTTCTCTAAAAAATTAAATTGTGAAAATATTCATAGGATTTGATTTTACACGGAGAAAAAATTCTATCAAAATGACTCTTCTTGCGGTACTCGATCTTGCTTATGTAATATTTGCATGAAACATAAATCAAATTCAATTTTTACTAAGTTTATAACAAATTGGAATGGTGCTTACCCAACATTAAGTGAACATAACTATTTTAAGTATCACTACCATGTCGCAACAATGTACTAATATTTTCGGAGAAAAAATTTTTTTAATTGATTAAGAGTAATTTTATTCATAATCGTAAACTTAGAAATGTAGCTTAAGATTGCTTAGAAAATAATTCTGTTAAAATTACTGTACGGTATGGTAATGACATTTCTGTTAAAAAAAAAAAAAAAAAAAACTCTGGTATCGAAAACTGAAATGGTATCAAAATGACTCTTCTATTTAAAGCATTCAATGGTATTTAAAGCATTCATTTCATATTTTTTTCCTTCATATGGTAATGATTTATCGGAAGTACTGGCTCTAAAAATTATGGTTAATATTAACTCATATTTATTAAAAAATACAAAGTAAATTTAGCAAACAAATGGTTTTCATACAGACTTTGAGTGTCTTTATAAAATTATCAAATTGACTCAATTTCATCACATATTATAAAGCCATATTTTATCATTAATTTTACCGAAATCATTATCAAATCGCTTCAGAAAAAATTTCACGAGCTTTTATTCCCATAGAACCAGAAACACAGTAAATTTTATCATATTTTGGTAGTTTTGCAACTCTTTTCTCAATTTTTGCAAACTTTTTTCTCAGTATACATGCCTTTACGTGACTAATTAGGATTTGAATAGTCTCACAAAAAATAATACAGAAAGTATTTTGCTTTTCTAGGAAATTAATATTTAGTTGGGATCATGACAAAAAAGCGAGTCTCGACAACTTCCACTTTAGTAACTTTTATGATTTTATGATACTTTGTCAACACACAAATGTGAATGACATGCATAAATTGACTAGAACAGTATAAGATTTTATTTTTTATATATAGTATTGTATTCCGAATAGTGACCGTTGCCCTTTAAATCAGTTGATCTCAAAAGTTATTTTTCGGTGTATTCAAGATTTTTTTTTTCGATGCTGTGAAATCAAAGCGAAATAAAATAAAATTCTTTGCAAATTTATTCCAAAAAACATCTTTGGAAACCTAAAGATTTACCAGAATCTAAACTACGAAAACGAAAACAAGAAAAATGAAAGATGACACTGAATTGCATGGAGGTCTCAGTTAGAGGACTTTCGCCACGCATTCAGTGCAAATTTAACATGATGCTCCATATTCAGAGATGTGTAATAAATAAGAAAAAAGAAATATACTAAAGAATAAAAGCATTATAATGATAAAAATGAAGAAAATCTCAAAACATATTCAAGCGACTTCTTTCCCCAGATTTAAATATTCCAATTGATTTCCCATTTTCAATGTTCAATATTTTTCATTTTTTAATTTCCAAAATAAAACTAAGGAAATATAAGGTTATATGTATTGATAAGCATTTCTACTATGTAGAATTTCAAACTAAATATTCTGAGCTTTGATTACTAAAAATGAGTCTTAGTTAGTTAAACTTACCAATAGTAGATCCGTACATATGATACCAAAATAAAAAGCATCCTCCACTTTTATGTTCTGAATAAACTGGTGAAAAAAGACGAGATATGTCATTAGGTTTTCTCGGAGAAGATACTTCTTGATACAAGTAAAAACCTGAAAAAAATGCAAGAACATGTATTAAATAACAAGAATAGCCTATATGCCTATTTCACCAACTGTATGTAAAAATTATAAGAAAAAAATCATAGTTTGAAATGTTTGGTGGATAAATTTGAATTTTAATACATTTATAGAGTTTTTCATAGTCTAAACGTTAAAATGGCATTTTGCCTTATCTTTTTCTATGATTGAAAAAAAATTTAGAAATCAATTTTAATATCAGCATAGAAAAAGCATTTTTCCTCAATGCATAACTAATTAATGAAATATTTGACAAAATTAATATTATTCTTATAACTTCGAGTTTGGAACTCAAGAAAAATATTTAAAAAAATATTTTAAAAAAACCTTTCCTAATATCTATAGTTAATTATTAGTTAAAGCGTGAGAACTTAATTTATTCAACAATGGAAAGGGTAATATTTTGTACTGTGTATACTAAAGCAAAAAAAACAGGTAAGTAAAACACAAATGAAAGTACATGACCTGACATATTATAGTTTCAGAGTTAACGGATATAAGTTCAATTCCCTCACACCTGTTTCTTATATCCCCATTGTTATATCCTCGTTCAAACTTATTTCTCTCTCCCTATTGGTTAAACTACTTTACACACCTTTCTCTCTTTACTTCTCCATCTTCATTTGACGTTTAGACACTGAGGAAGGATCTTGTTTATGAATCTGAAACTATAGTATGTCAATTCATGTACTTTGATTTGTGCTTTATTCGCGTTTCTTTTTTCTTTTCCTTTTTTTTTGTTGTTGCTCAAATGTAATTTATTAATTATTGATAATATGTTTTACTACATAATTCATTATTTTATCAAAATAGAAGTAAAACTCACAATGATATATGTTACCTAAATTCCATTTTTCTTCTAACGAATTATTGTTAGGTTATTTCAACTTAAAGTTGACCACAATTATTTAACTGTGTAATGGTCATTTTCAGACAGTAGACATCGAATAAATGTATACAAATAATTTTAAATATTGAAAAAATGTAAAATAGCGAATGATTAAGAAAAACTTGATTGAGCTATAAAACCTTTAAAATTAGACCAATTTGTATCCAATTAAGAATGCTTTGAAATATAATGTAAGACTAAATACTATTATAGCTGCACTGTGTGATTAAAAATAAATCAAAATCACAGCTTATAAATTAGTAAAATAAATGTAAACAACCACTATTTTTTTTTATTATGAACAATTTTTGAGAAACTAAAAAAATGCAAAAGAAAAGCATTAAAATTAAAACTTCTTAAACTTGAACTAAAACCAGCTTTATTTCAACATCTTATTTAGATTACAGCAAATTTGCATTATATCGTTTATCATTGAACAAAATTTTATGAGAGAGTACACCACAAACCTTGTTTAACTGCAAAAAATTGAACTAAAATTTTATAAATAAATGGAAGCCAAATATTTTCTAATAAATTTAGCTTCTTCAGTTCAAAGATAAAATCTTTATTTTAACCAATAAATAAATTCATTACAATGAAATTACATGGCCTCAAGAATCATAATATCGGGATTGGTATAAAATATAGGCTTACAATAAGCAATATACATGGAATAGGACGAAATTAGTCATGTTTGTGGCTCTATGGGAACAACCAAAAGCTCGGTAGTATTTAAAGTAGGGCTTCGGTAATGATTTTTGAAAAACTATCAATAAAATTTTGCTATACAATGTGTGTTTAAATTTTGTAAACATGGTAAAATTTAGCAATTTATCATGATGATTTAAAGCATGGTTTAGTTTTTAATAGTTTTGTTTTATATTTTTTACTAAATGTGAGGTAATAATAGCTATATTTTTGAAAACCAAAATTTCCAGTAAATCGTTACCATATGAGCAAAAACCTTTGGAACGGTTTAAATACAGTATATTTTAGTTTTATTACCAGAATTATGGTAATAAAACTAATAAATAAGTAATAATTTTTTTATCAGAAATGTCTTATATAAAATTATAAATGAATCCTTCATATATAAAAATTCAAGAAGTCTATTCCTTAAGAGCTAAAAACTATGCTTAAGAAACTTGAAATACCTCCTTTCCCACTTCCGAATGTGTGGTCATAAGATGGACCAGTACCAGCATGTCCTGATGGAGTAGAAAATTGATTTCTTTTCCAGTCAAAGTCATGAGTAGGATCTTGCGACCATCCACATAAATCTGGATCCTCAAAGTCACATGACAAGGAAGCATTCGATATTGCCACTGAAAATGAAATTGCATAGTTAAATATCTGTAAATTATAAATATCAAATGAATGAAATTTATAAATATTTTTTTAAACAAAAAAACGCGTACGTGTAATTTTTAATAGAAATATTGTTGTTTATAGTCAGCTGATTTTTAGAACAAATTCTTTTAGGCTTTTAATCAAATACCTCTTACCTCATATAATGAACTGTAACCTCACATGTAACCTTTCTGTACCTAAATGTAACTTTACTATAACCTTATATAATGCACTACTTAGAGAGGGTTGAAACACTTCATTAAAACTCCCTGCAACTTTAATATAGTAATTGAACGCTATTATCGCATTTCCTAAACTTGATTACGTGACTATGTAATTCAGATTGAACGAAATTGTATCGAATTTGCACCAAATTATAATTCTAAGAACCAATATTTTTTTCAAACTAAAGAGATTTTTTTCTGAGATAATAGGATTGCAATAAAAAATTTAACAGTTTAGAAGATATTAAACATAAGCACTTTTGACAGTTCAGAAAATTAATGGCTTGCGGTATGGGAATGTCCAAGTGTTGTATTATCATATTAGTGCAAAAGCTAGACTTTATCGTACTTTCTTTTGTAATATTTACTTAAAACATGAATCAAATTGAATTTTTACTTAGTTTGAAGCAAACTTGAATGATGTTTAACAAAACGAAAGGGACGATAATTAAGTATCACTATGAAGTTATAACAAAGAACAATATTTCCAAAAAGGTTTAGAAAGTAATCTCATTCATGATCACTAACTTTGCTCTATAGAGTGTGATTATTTAGAGTGGTACATGAAGAAAAAAAATTCTGTTAAAAGTACAGCAAAGTATGAAAATGATATTTCCGGTAAAAGAAAATCAATTCTGATAACTAAAACTGAAATATACGATATTTAAGCAATTTCTTTGGTAATTTTCCATTCATAAGAAAACAATTCTGGTTCTCAAAATCATAGTTCTCATTTCCTCATATATATTAAAAAATACAAAAAAGAAAAGTAAATGAAATGTTGTTATTCTATACTCCAAAGGTAAGGACGCATTTTTAACATGATAACAATCCGTCCTTACGACATTTACCAAATTTTATCACATAATACAAAACCACATTTTTTTAACTTCACTGAAATCATTACTAAATCACTTCAGTAAAAATTTACCGAGCTTTTTGGTGTTCCCATAGAGCCAGCGAAGCACGCTAAACTTTACCATATTCTTTTAAGTTTGTCTATACTTTTTTTTATCAGTGCACGTATTAAAAAATACTTATATTCACGCCATGAAACCTTTTTTGATGCGAATAAAAAATAATTTTTTTTATTTTTTGTAAGTATTATCGTTACATTTATAAATTAAGAAGAATATTTTCCGAATTAGTAAAATTGCCTAAAATTAAAATACGAAATCGAATTGTATTCAATTCACAATTTTATGTAGAAAATTAAAATTGAACTTTGTTAAGCATGAAAATAATATACGATAATATATATATATATTTTAATAGGTTTTTAAATTCCAAAAATAAGGAATGAAAAAAAATCTATGTAAGCAAACTTAAAATATCACAAAACTTTTTTTTATATTTATGATTCGTTTGTGAAATAGTACAGGGTGAAAAAAAAAAACTCAAATCGAAAATTCAACGATATTTAAAACAAACTATTATAGTTTGTTAAGTTAAACTTCCAGAAAAATTATGCTGAAACCTTAGGACGTCTTTTCTTTAAAACAAACGCGATCGCAACGATTTTTTACCTTAAACAGCAAATAACCAAACCAAAAGGGAAATTTAAACTGCACAAAAAGTGATAAATTGCTTGAATAAACAAAAGAACACGTATCAACTAAACATAGAATTATGAATAGCGGGTAAATTTGAAGGAGACAAATATTCTTTCACCCTGGATTATTTATGTTTCCGTTTATTGGAAAAATAAATGCCAGTTTATAATTAGGTAGTAACCCAAATGACCCATATAATTAAAAACATGTAAAACCCGTGCATAAAAGATTAATGAATAGTGGTATAGGGAAATAGGAAGAGTGACGATTATCTTTTTTTTTTTAAAAAAAAAAGACGCATTCTGATATTAATAATTGTATTATTATTAGATAGCGTAACAAACTAAATATATTAGGTAGCGTAAATGCTCAAATAAAAATAAAATTTCGAACAATGGATGAATTTCTTTGCAGGTTGTTCGCCCAAAGCGAATTTTTAAATCTGATTTTGATTTAGTTTTCAGTTTTTGGTTTAAATCTTTTAATGAGACATGGCGAAAAGATTCTGGTATGGTAATGGCATTTGTGGTGAAAGAAACACGATTCTATTTAATAAGACCAAAATATACGGTACTTAAACCATTGATATGGTAACGGTTTACTGGAAATTATGGTTTTCAAAAAATAGTTCCTATTACTACACATTTACTAAAAAATAGAAAATTGAAAGTAAATCTAATCAAATAAATGACTTTTATGTCATGCTCTAGGGTAACATAATAAAATTTATAAATTTTACAGCAATTACCAAATCTTATCATATATTATAAAACAATATTTTACTGTTAGTTTTACTAAGAACATAATCAACGCACTTCTGTAAAAATTACCGAGATTTTGGTGTTCAAATGTAGACAAAAACATGGTAAATTTTAAATTATTCTAATAGTTTTGACCATACATTTTTTTTATTCGTCTTAAAAAAACTTAATTTGCTTTGATAGATACATATAACTGTAAAGCTAATAAAATTCAAATGCAAAGCTAATAAAACTAATTTGAAGACAACCAGATTTAAGGTTAAGGTTAAAAATATTTATTGTTTATTTTTTAAAAAATCTTGAAGGTTTTTATTTTGTTTAGATGTAAGTAATGTAATTACACTTTCCTTGCCTGCAGATATATTCAGAAAGGACATTTCATTTGCATTCTTTGATATCAGTAATTATCTTTACTAAACTTTTTTCTGATATACTTTTAGTAATACAAAATTTTAAATGAATGAAAACTGTGATGCCATTAGCAATATTAACGGGATATTTAAACGCAAATTTCACAACTTGCAAGCAAATTTAATAGCTGTTGATTGTTTAAACAACAGCACTTCCAACAATACTCGTTTGATTCAAGAAAAAGCTATCGAATTACGATTGTTTTTTGAAAGTGAGAGAAAGAAAGATAGTTTAAATTATTTGAAATATTAATAATTTTAAATTGCAAAAATTAAAAATAATTTTGTAAGATTATTTTGAATAACAAAACAAATGCTTAGCTAATCAAAGCAAAGTTTTCAATTACTTTTTCCGATCATGAGTCAACTTTCTGAGAGCTTTAATTTAGGTATTTCTATTTAGTTAAATCTATTTAAAACATAAAACAGTAAGATATAAGCAATAAAATATCAACTTTCTTCTGAAACAGTAAGAGGACAAATATATTGATTTCATGGTAAAACTGTGCGAATATATAGCCGTTTTACCATTCTATCAGTTTGTCTACTCTGAACCACCCCAGCAAAGAACTTCATTTATATTGTTGATTAAGTTGTACACTGTTTAGATTGCAAACTATTGATTTAGGTTAATAGGAATTGGAGTTCAGAACAAATATCCAAATAAAAATCCAAAAGCATTTTCTTTTACAAATTGTGATTATGTGCAAAGAAAAAGTATGGTCAAAATAACCAGAATATGACAAAATTTAAGGTATTTCTGGCTCACTGGGAACACCAAAAAGCTCGGTAATTAGTTAAAGCTCGAAGTGCATTAGTAAAATTAATTAATAATAATTAGCAAAAAAAATTTAAAAATTAACTATTAAATATAGTTTTATAATATGTGATTAAATTTAGTAATCTCATCTTAGAGCATGGAATGAGAACAGTTTATTCGATTAAATTTTCGTTTTAGTTTCGTATTTTTCACAAAATGAGAACTATAATTTTAAAAACCAGATAGCTTTATATAATATTGAAAACAGAATTATTAAAATGAGCTAAATTTTAAATAAAATGAACATCTAGCTTTATACCCATAAAGTGATATAAAGTAACATCTAAAATTTTAGATGAATATTAAATTGCTTAGTATACCCTGTAAGTAAATTTAATTTCTAAAAAAATATATTATTACTTCAGGAAAAAATTATTAATTTCACATAAATTTAATTTAATGATTCGTAATTTTTAAATTCATTATATGTATTCAATTAATATTGTTTAAGTCTTAATGTATTCTAATTTAAAAATTTCTTGACTTATAAATAATCTATATTTGACATTTTACTCAAATATTATCGAACCCTGAAAGAATATTTAAAACCATATTTTTTTTTCCGAATATATTTTTTATATCCTTTGAAATTTTTCACGTTCTTTTTGAATCAACAGTTGAGAAACTTTCTTAATTATAGATAGGACGGTAAAATTAAGTAAAATTTCTGCCAGGCGTAAATTAGTTCTTTTCGTTTATTTGAAAATAACACTTTAAAGTTTTATAAATAGAAAATCGATATTTTCGACTGGATGCATTTATTTTTTTTTATTCATGCATTAAAAAAGAATTTTATTTTATTGTTATCGTTTGAGCGAGAGAAATAGTTCACCCAGCTATTACATTGCTATTTTAAAATGAAGAGCAAAATGTTTCAAATTTAAAATATTGGAGAAATTCAAGTCAGCATAAGAACTAAGGGAAAAAATGACTAAGAAATATTTACCTTTTTTTTTCACTTTCAACACAAAAATATCATGAGCAAAATTGGCAAAATAGTTTTTTAAAACCAAACGCAAGGCTAATATTTGCAAATTTTTTGGAAAAATTGTGTACAAATGTATGTACAATACAATATTGATGGCAGTATTTTAAAAGCAAATGAAATTATAGTAACAGTAAATAAATCACTGCCGCAACAGCCCGTTGTGAGCCAGAGGGTCACGAATGCTACATCTCCCCAATTTCTTGCTCAATGGCTTGATTGTGGCAGTGTGGCTAGCTTTTTTCTCACAGGCCGCCTTTATTTCTCAAACAAACTGGTACCCATCTATCTGAAACTAGGTAGACTTCAAGCCGCCACTGGGGAACGAATCCCAATTCTTCACAATGATCACTGAGCCCTCACGGCTTATTTTCAGTAACTATAGCAAGAAAAATATGTAACTAGTATACACGAATCTACTCTATTCATTTGCACTAAATCTATTGAAATACAAGATAAGTTTGTGTTCAAAATAAATTGAATCTCTAAATGACCAACAATTTGTTAAAATCAATTTTTAAAAAATCGGAAATCATTAAAAGTGCACGATTTTCTGCACTTCGCCTAAAAATACTGGTTAGATATATACTAATGAAATACAGTAGATTCCCGCTACAGTAAATCGTCTGGGGACCCAGCAACAAGTTCAATATATACTTTGGCTCACTATATTCAAAATTTATTATGAAGAAGAAAAATAATAACAATTGTTAAATAAAATTACGAGCGGGATCATTACAACAAATTGTTTACTATATCCGGGGTTCTATATAGCAAAGTTAAACTGTAGTAAGATTCTTTTTAGAAATTTTGATAACAAGTGGCGCTTTTGTCAGTGAAAATTATAAAATAGTAATTTCAAAATATCCATTATTTTGCTGTTCAAACGAGTCTCAGTCAGCGGGGAAAATGAACTAATGAACTGGCAAAAAATTTCAGCTAAAATGTTCTGCCACGCTTCAAAAAACACTGTTTTATAGTTTACAGGTGAGCAGTGCCCTATTCTAAAAAAATTTGAAGCTAATTATAAAACTCAACGAATAAATTATTCGTTTCCAAAGCAGAATGCAGCAAACCATATCTTTTTACCATCTTCCGTGCTTCTTTTATTAGTTTTTCAAATATTCGTTTTCTATTGCCACAACAACTAGATTAAGCTTCCTACCACTCACATGCAACTGATTACAAAATTCCAATTTTTTGATTCCCATAACAATGCATTTTTAATCTAACAAACAATGCTTTTTTTCTGTCAACTAATTACAATTAACTAGATTATAGCTGTTTTGATCTTAAATTTTAAAGGTACAATTAATAATTACTTCGAAAATTTTGCTGCCTCTCTAAATTAAGACAGTTTTCAACAAAAGAAAACTACATACTGAGTTTAAATTTTAGTCTTTACTAACATCAAAAGACATCAGGCTCAATATCGAGTTACTCCCATTTCAGAGCGTGAATAGCATAAAAAAAGTCTTTAATATATACCTCGATGTTTTTTTTCCTTCAATTTCCGATTCAATTTCATAAAATGAAGTTGTCATCAAATTTAAACTCCAAAGTCTTCTTTTGCTTTTATGCTAATGTCATTTATTTCTAATAAGTATTTCTCCCTTCTTTTTCATCTTGGAAAATCTTAAAGAGAAACTGAGGCTCAATCTTTTCTCAATCCTTTTTTTTATTCCGAGCAGTCAAGATAATTTATTTCTGTGATCAAGAAATTCTACATTTTAGGAACAAAGTATTCGATAGAGAAATCTCATTTGGTTTCCCTCTCCCTATATAAAACTATTATTAACTTTCTATATGTCAAATAAAATAGCATATTCGTACATTTTAAATAAATCATAGCTACTTTCATTCTCTTGTAGCGAGTGTTGATTATAAATATTGGCAGGCAATTTCTTCGCCATGGCATAAATATTGCTACAGAGTTACGCATCTTGTAATTCAGCGGTTGTCGTTTATTCGATACGGCATTTCGTTGTATTCGTTTCCCTCGCTTGGCGAAATATTTTGTAAAACAGCAACATTTCTAAAAGCTTTTAGCAATCGAACAAAATGTAATTACTGGGAGCTATTCGCTTGCCGGAGATAAGTTTTCGAAAAGCCGACGTAATGGTTTTTGTTTTAGCTTCCGAAAAATATGATGAAGTGTTTTGAATGGTTGGAAACGAGCTATTTCATAAAGTGAGCAATTATTTTAAACTCTAAAGTCTGAGTATTGTTCGGTTGTTACTTCTAATTTGAATACAAAGTTTAATTCGTGTGCTTTCCTGGAATAATCTTTCGATTTGAATAAAGATAGTTTTACGTCATATTTGAGCGAAATAAGGTTGTATTGTTGCTTTAATGAAGAAATTTGTAAACAAAAATGTTTAGGAAAAAGGAGAAACAAAGCTCATTATAACATAGATTTATAACTTTTATAACTGTAAATTATCTCAATAAAATTTTCACATTTAAATTACAGTTTTTGTAGCGTCGTATTTCTTAATACATGTGTTAGTAATGATAATATATTGTTGTAATGATGTCAATATGTGTTGAAATTTGTTAAAATAAATCTGACAACTAGCGTAAATAAGTACTGAACATTTTAGAACTGTTTTCCAATTAAATTGCGAAAATGACATAAAATATTAACGATTGTCACACATTAAATACTCATTTTTAGCAGGTTATCATCAAAGAAATGTTTTTTGCTGTATAATATTGTATCTTTGAAATCAAGTTGTATCAATATCTTATGCTGCATAAGATTACATATATGGAATCAAGTTGTATCAATGTTACCTGCTGTATAATATGCAATCAAATAGTACCATTGTTTTATACTGTATAAGATGGTATCAATGCATTCAAGTTGTATCAATCTTTTATGATGCATAACATTGCATCCATGCAATCAAGTTGTATTAATGTTTTATGCTGCATAAGATTGCATCTATGCAATCACGTTAAATTTATTTATTTTTTTGGCTGCATAAGATTGAATCAATGCAGTCAAGTGATATTAATGTTTTATGCTGCGTAAGCGTGTATCAATTGCATCGATATTTTTCAATCTTCATGCTACATGCAAATAGCTTGCCATAACTGATATGCCATAATAAGAGCAACGAAAAAACGTGTGAATCTTTATTTCAATATGTGGCAGATTAAACCGGACGTAGCAATTGTCGTAATTTTTCGAAATTTGCTATTATGAAGAAGTTTTTAAATTTGCCGAATTTACTCCCGAATAGATTATAACGAAACAATACTTTATTGTTAATTTTAGCGTGAATCATTATCTAATTGCTATGGATAAAATAATACATTTGGTGTTACCATAAAGTCAGAAATTGGTGTAAATGTTACCATATTCTGATAGTTTTGATCATATCTCATGTATTTTACTATTATTTGCTGAATAAATTCTTTCAAAATAAAATAAGTTAGGAAAATCTATTAGTATTGAGCAATTCAGCAGTTGACCCTTCAAATTATTTGCAAAAAATATTTTTTTTCTTTTGATTTACTACTTTAAATAATATAACAAAATTCTTCATATTTTAATACAATTGTAAGATATTTCTATCAAAGATTTTATTAATTAAATTTATTCATTATTATTATTATTATTATTTATTACTATTATTTATCATTATTATTTATTATTATTATTTGCAAAGAAATATGATCTGAAATTAAAGAAAGGAAATGTACTTTTGTATAATCTTGTGGTAAATTTTTATAAAAAAGTTTTTCCAGTTTTGAAAAAAAAAGACAGCTTATCAGATATTACCTTATTACATCCATCATATAATGGCTTATATCTGACTTATTACGTCTTACGTCTATTGTATCTAGCATCTATCATTTTAACGTCTTACCAAGTTTTTTGGAAAATGTAAATTAATGATAAAAAAAAAACTCTAGACGTGAGTAAAGTATTACTTATTGTTTTCATAAGTAAATGAACTTCAATCCAATACGCATTTGCATTAATTTACAAGTAAGTGAAAAATATTGAAAATAAATAAAGACTAATACGGCATACAATTAATGCTTAAGTAATTAAAGAATCCATATATTTTATTTTATAACCGTAGTTGAACAGCTGACCCAATTTTGAGTCTATGACTACCACGCTTCAACTCGATAGTTTTCTAATTTTGAACCCTATCTAGAAGACAAGGAAACTCCTCGATCACGTATTAGGAGAAAATTGCCTTCGTGAAGGACTTTTTGTTGAAATTAACACATATTTGCGTTAAACGGAGAGGAAAAACCATGAAAAATTCCATACGACAAGGGTACTCTAACCCATGATTCGTCTACCACCGAGTATATTTTACGTCAGATCTGTGGTTGATGCGAGCCAGGTGCGTACTGACCAGCCATCGCTGGAATAAGAACACGAGTAACCTCATTGGAAGGCAAGCTTTCTATCCCCTGAGCCACCTCGGCTCATGCATAACGTGATAAGAGAAGAGGAAACGAACTTACGTCTAAGTTATAATCATTTTTAATTATTTCGTTTTCAAAATGCATCAAGAATACATACAACGTTCTTTATTAATTCACAAATATGTAACCAAGCCGGTACATATTAAAGAAGTAAAATTTTTGACCAAGTAAACAAACATACAGCTAATGTCATAAAAGTGGCAAACAGCTCGAAAATTAAAGTAGCGTTCATTCCATTTCTAAATAAAAATGAAGAAATCTAAAAAGAACAATTTCGTTCTTCCATAGCTCCTTTTCTAAACAACCCCTGTTATTAGAGAAACGCATATGCAATTTACGTTGTTTAAATAGACCCATCTGATTCCAAAACGTAGACTCCACTGGAATAAAGATAAGAAATCACAACAAACAATAAGACATTCCTCCAAATCGAGAGATACAAGGAAGGAAAATAAAGAGATAGTTTAGAGAAAAAACTTTTCTTTAAGTCGTCTGGTTTTATTATTTTCGTTTGCAGATGCGAGTGTTTGCTCTCTATTCTTCGGGGCCTATCTCTATTTTTAAGCGCTTCTTCCGATCCCCATAAAAAGGAAAAAACCGCTGACCATACAGCGAAATTAGAGACTAGATCAGCAGGTGATGGGCCCATAAAAGAGAAAAAGGTAAAGCTCGAAAGTTCTTTTTTCAAAATAGTCCCCCTCATCATGGATGTCTTTACAAATATAGTCTGAGTTTTGACTATAAAAAGTCGCCTCGTGTTTGAAGATAGCGTGCCAACTAAAATACTGAAACCGTTATGGTTTGGGAAATTGTAACTGGATTGGAAGAAAGAATATTGATTGGAGTATCGAACGTTTCATAGAATTCAATTTTATCATTTTACATATTCTTTTAAAAATAGAAAATGTATATAAACTGAATTATTTAAATCTTTTTTAAATATATTTAGTAAACATAATTATAGAAATTAAGTATTGATATTTATGAAGAGCAAGTCATTAGTACTTTTTATTATCCCTCTTTCGGTTGTTTTCTGACGAGAAAAGTCTGCAATCAAATTTTTCCTCTCTTTCCGACTACCTAGAGCAATTAAATATGTACCGGAGCTCTGTGTCAGGTAGGTAGGTACATTATTTATGTCGCAATAGAGCTGCACAATGGGCTATTGGCGACGGTGTGTGAAACATCCCTGAGGTGATCCGAAGACATGCCATTGCAATTTTGATCTTCCGCAGAGGGGATGGCTCCCTTGCTTTGGTAGTTTAACGACAGATCAGATCTTTATGTCCTAGGACTCAATCCTAATGGCTCAAGAGCATGACTTCAAATATGCTAATTAATTGGTGCAGGCAATATTTTAAATTACGAAATCATATATGAAACGTACTTTTTCTGAATGAACATACCTTTTTCTCAAGTAGACCCCTTAAGGTTAATTTTACTTTTTGTCGAATTTTAAAAATTGGATTATTTTTTTGACTAAAAAATCGTATTTTAAAAATTCGATTTCTCAGGAACTATACGACCGATTTCATTCAAATTTTGTATTTTGCCGGGTAAAATTATATTCTTGAAAAGGACGTAGAAAATTATAAAACTTACAATTCATAATTTTTTCGACTAATATTAAATAGAATAATAAAAAAATGATAACTATTTACTAAAAGTTATTGTATAATGGTTATTATCTTTGGATAAATACATTTTATAATTGTGTGCAAAAATCTTTCCATTCGCTTAAAAAGTTCTCGAGATATGACAAAATACGCAAAAAGTGAAATAGCATTAAGAGGTTTCGAAGATCGCTCTCCTGACCAAACTATTGGTACCTCCTATATTTTGGGGATCAGAAATCCGAATCCGTAGAGAAAAAGGTATGTTTATTCAGAGAAAGTAAGTTTTGTGTCTGATGTGGCAACTTAAAATATCATTTGCATCAATTAACTAGTATATTTAAGGTCAATTTCTCCAATCATTAAATCCAAGAAAGAGAAGATCCGATCATTACATCGAAAATTATTAAGGGTGATTCTTTTTTTTATTTTGCGCAAAAAAAAATATTCAAAATGTCTAATTGTAACAGTTTTTCAGAATATGGTGAATAAAAAAAATAGCATCAAATTTCAACTTCTTGAAATTTTCCTGACAACTCAAGTGCAATGAATCAATTTTTATTTCTCCTCTTTTTCTTAAAATTCCTTTATAAGTTGCTTTAAATCTGTTGCTTTACCTAATCATAGAATAAAAACCAGTTTTGATGCAATCCTTTTAAAAATAACAAAACCTTGTGCCATTACAACTGAATACAGATCTATGTATTAAATGCTTTATTAGCTAATTGAAAACAATTTCTAACAAGAATACGAATAAATTATAAGAGCAAGAAGAATACAAATAAAAACTTTTAGCGATAATGTGACAAAATAATAGTGCACAAAAGAAAAGTGAAATGGAAAGGATAATTTGAGAAATACAATATAAAAAGTTATTGGAATACATTTTTAATGAAGCAAAATCGAAACCCGACTATTCTGCGCCAAACGCAAACATTTTAAGCTTTTCCATGAATGTCGAAAAGTTCATTATGAAACAAATTCTAATACTGCAGAATGGAAAAAGGGAATCGACTAAAAGCATTGACTAAAAACAGTACCAATGAGTATAAGAATAAGTTGAAGAAATAAAAAAAAACTTTAAAAAAATAGTAGAAATAACAATAACAATAAAATGTTAGTTTCAGAGTGTGGTAATCAGAAAAAGTAATGAAATCCTAATAAAAATATGCAGAACTCCGGAAATTAAAAATAATAATTTATAGTGTTAATATATAATTAATGTCGTTTATAATTACTTAAAAATTAAAGACTTTCGAATAAAATGATTAATTTGAAAATTTTATTCTACAAGATACATGTTAAACACTTTTTTGAATAATAAACTTCAATTATATTAACAATTTAATAGTTAAAAATATTTTTCTTTGGTTGAAGTAATAAATATTTTGTAACCTTAGCAGTAAAAATTTATATTTCGGAATTGAATAGTCTCATACCTGGTGAAACATCTCTTCTGACTCAATAATTCAGATTTCAAGCATAAAGGAGACAGAAAAACAGCTTTTAAAGAGAAAAACTCTGAAAACTGTCGTAGATTTCGTAGGACACAATAACGTTGAAATATATTAAAGTCAATCATGTCACTAAGGTAACACTGAAGATTGTGAGAAACAATTTTTCTCTCACTCACATTGCAGAACATCATTTCTTTTCTTTTTTTCTTTCTTTTTTTTACTGTTTTTATACTGATATCAAATACAAGAATTTAATGGAACAATGGAACAGTTATTGAAAAGAGCCGAACATTATATTTCTTTATTTAATGTTTCTTTATCTCTATTGAAAAAATTTTCTAAAAATATTTTTAAAATATTTTATTTGCAATAATTTTTTTATTCTCTTTTATTAATTTTTATTATATTATTTTCCATCTTTTCTCTACATTTTAAATTTTTACCCCTAATTTTGATCATCGTGAGTTGGTGTCGAGCAATAGCATCATTCCAAAAGATACTTAATACAGTTAATCGTTATTTTCATTAGATGAGCTTCTAAAAAGGAGTTCAGTTTAATCTAATAACGTAAAATCACCAGAATGGGCAAAAATATAACAATAAATTTTAAAATTTGAATTTTTTCAGCTTTTTTAATTGTGTTAGTGTCTTTTAGTTTAGTGCAGGATTTCGTAATGCTGTTCAGTACAGTTGTATTGATGTCCTAGTTATAATTTATTATTTTATTGTATTAATTTATAAAGTTTCGTTAACTTCCGCACAAGATGCATTTATCTTATATTCTAAGTAGTTCGATAGAACCCATATAGAATACAACATAAATGCACAAAAAAAACAAGAAAAGAAACGCAAAAAATATATATATTTTAAATAAAAAAATTACAAATTATTAAACAATTCAGAAAAAAAATTTATTAGAAATAAGAAAAATTAACAACTAAAAATTTCAAAGAAAGATTAAGAATTTAAGATTTTTTAAGTTTTATTAACTTCTCATAAGCAAGTACAGACGCCATAACATAAGGTAAAAGTGCAAAGAAACCAAGAAAAGGAAAAGAATTTTAAAAAGGAATAAAAAATTAAAATAGTGAAAAAAAATTTAAAATTGCAAAGAAATTAGCACAAAGCACTGATGGTTAAGTTATTTGATGGTTAAATTGTATTATTTTAATTTAAGAAAAAAAGATCTAGACAAAATATTATTTTTAATTTATATTTGCAAATTTTAATTTACATATTTATATTTGCATATTTTAATTCACGTATTTACATTTGTATATTTTATCTGGACTCTTTCAGTCTTCTGCATTTTCATTATTAATAGTTATAAAAATGACCTCTATGGAGCAATTGCATTTTTTTGCCCTATAAAACTAAGATATAAATAATGCAAATAAAAAAATTGTCATTTTTAAATGATTATGTGTATGTACGTTTAATAAAAAAGCATAAATTGAACAACTAGGAAATTGCTATACGCCCGGTTGAACAGAAAGGCAGAATTTTTATTCGAGAATCTCAAAGGAAGGGAATTTCAAGAATTCGGATGGGGCAATTTTACTCAGGCTTTAAATGGCCCATTTAGCCTATTTTTTTTTTTAAATTCTTTAGTTTACGTTGCAATTTTTAGTTAGTTTTTTTCCTTAGAGCAATAAGCCCATGTATCCACACAAACATTGGAAATTAGAGATTTTGTATCAAAAACTAAATTTTTTATTCAATGGTTCTGATATTTTTTGTAACATTAGCATTTTTGAATTCACTGTAGTACATGTAGACATAAATATTATTGAAAAATGAACAATAAGTGAACACAATGCTCTGTGCGCCGTACGGAGTATTTTTCAATGAAACATATTATAGAGATCTTAATCAATTCCATATATTACAAATACAATTCTTGGTATGGTATGTTTATGTTACGGTTAGAGTGATCAATTCAGTTATCATTAATACTAACCAGTCAATATTAATAATAACTGCTTCTTTAGGTCAAAGCGAGAAATATCGCAAATTCTTCACATTAAATGATTATTATTAATAACTAGCTGAATACCTGCTCTTCGACGAGGATTGTAAAAAGTTAGTAAAGAATCGATAAATCAGTATTGAGAAACAACACGAAATCATGCTTAAAACTGAAAAGCCTATACCGACACAATTAAGGAGCTTGGTGGAAGAACCAGGTAAGTGACATTTTGGGGGGAATTAATTAATCAGAGAGAATAAAAAAAAGTGATTGCAGCAATATGGGTATGTTTAATGCAAAAGAACTGCTTTTGTCTTCACTTAAATCTTAACATAACTAATCACATCAGTTCTTAGTATGCTTGCATGATTTTTATTTCAAGTTAGGCAGTGGTAAATAAAATAAAACAAGGAAATATTTGTACCGCCTTCGACTAAATTGGTAATAAAATAGTTTAGAAGCAAATTTTCTTTAGTTCTGAAAATGTCACTTAATTCACAAATGTCAGTAAGTTTTTCAATTAATATAGTTAAAATAATTATAGATTTTATTTAATATTATTTGTTGACCTTTTCGAGGGCTTTGCGTTATTGAAGTAAGCAAACCTCGTTTTTTGTAGTTTATCCCATTAGAATAAAGATCAAGCGTAAATAGTATCACTTCGCATGATGCTATTGCTCTATCAAGTAATTTTCTTCCTTACATATTCCTTTCGAGGACCGTAAAACACCTACTTTCAAAGTATCAGTATAGTATAGTGTTAGAATTGGTGCTGTCTTAATAATCACCAAATATATCGATATAATATTTTATTCCTATATTAGTATATTTGGGACATATTACATAACTCTTCAACATTTACGTTTTGTGAAAAATACATTTGTCAGTGACAGTCAATTAAAGCAGAAATTTATTTTTTAAAAGAAAATGGAATTCTTATTAGAACTTGATAAGTTTTTAAAAGCATGGGCATTTCTCTATCAGAATTTTAATTTACTGTTAAATATTTAAGAAGTAGAGAAACAAAGTTATTTATATTCTAATCCATTATTAATACACTTTATAATCAAATATTAATACACTATCTTCGCTACCACTGAAAAAAATATTTTCTGACATTACAGAGAACACATTGTCGAATACTCATCAAAACTGCACCAAATACCATAATATCAGTAGAACATATTACTGTCAGTAGTGCACAATTAATAAGCGTCACCTGTAAATGGCGATTTTCTACGGTTTTAATAAACATATTTCTTATTAACTTTTTTTACAACTTCGCTTTTTAGCACATAGCTTGTTTCGTTTTATTTAAATTAATTCATATTATCAATATTAATTAAGCATCAGTGTCAATAATACTATAGTGATTTTTTACGGCTCCTCGAAATGAATAAGTATATTTTCTCCGTTATATTTGCTTTTTAGTCAATAAGTTTTTTTTATATAAATTAACATATTACAAACATTAATTAAGCATCATTGTCGTCAATGATAGTATGACGATTTCTTACGGCTCTTCTTGATAATTAAATATCTTTACTCCCTTACTTTTGGGTTCTAGTACATAGATTATTTATTTTATTTGAATATGCATAGATATTTTCTAAATTAACTAAGCATCATCAGCATAATTTTTTGATCAAATAGAGCTATAAGCCAGAAATGAACACTGATGTTATCATTAAAATATGTGAAAAACTGGATCGCTTATAGTAAAATTTAAAACAATGACTAACTCTTAACGTATCAGAAAATTCGATTTCATTTTTCACTCATCCTGTTCGAACGGATCATCGTAAAGTCTTCTAATATCAACAGTGACCTTCTTCATGCTTGAAACTATCTGTATTCCAAGTTTCTCCTATTTCGGTTCGATGGCTTAGGAGTCTAAAAAGGATACACACATCCACAGACATTCGTTTTTATATATATATAGAAGATAACAAATGAAGTTTGGTCAATGGGATTAAATGGTTTATATAGCATTGGGACATGAGTGTGCCTCTTTGAACATGCGTTATCGTTAAAGAGATATTTCCGGTTATTACTACCGTGTCAAAATTAATAATAACCGCTTCTTTTGGTCAAAGTGAGTAATATCGTAAATTATACACTTCAACCGGTTATTATTAATCATAACCAATGATTTTTGGTCAATGTGATTAAATGGTTCAACTCGTCAAAATTAATAACCGCTTCTTTAGGTCAAAGTGAGAAATAAAAGCGCGAAAGAATAACATTGGCCAAACTTCATTCGTTATTATTACTAGTAACCGGGTAATTTGATAAATTCGTTTAAATTATTCACTTTAACCGACTTCTTTGGTTATTATAAATATTTACCGGCTAGTATTAATAATTACCGGCTATTCATATTGACCGCAACATTTATACATGGAACCACAGTGTCTCAGTTGAAACAGACACTGGTATTTGAGCCTGTATCGTTTTCAATTTACCTAAAAATATATTCACTTCTGCGTAAAAAGAAAAAATATTATCTATATTAACTCATTTTGTTTTCTCTTTTTATCCTATCACGCTTAACTAACAGTTTTATTTTAAACCAATCTATGACGTCGTTAAAGCTCCATAAGAATCAACAACTTATTTTCCAAACAACTATCAAAGATTGGTTGCATTTTAAGATTTAATACAAGAGAAAGAGAGAGGAATATTTATGAAGAAAAATGAATATAAAGTATCAGCCTAATATCACAGGAGGTAATTCAAAATTTATTTGAAACGCTCCACAAATTTATTAAATATGCAAAGCAAACAATGTTGTACGTTATTCAGTCTATAGACTTCACTTTACAGGTTACCTTGTCTAAAGTTAAGTGGAATATCCTGCTGTAAATTTTTTTACTTCTTTAAAGCTTGGACTAAACTGTTATCTTTTTAAAAAAAACTACTAGAAATTATTCGTTGATTACTAGAGAAAAACTTGTCGCTCTGTTACTTTTGCTATCCGTTCTAACCTACTAAAAATATTAGACATTTTTGGAAAAAAAACTTAAATTTCAATTTATTTAGTAGTTATTTTACCATATTCAACCATATTCAAACAAAACAGTCAAATAACTATTAACAAAATGGTAATGAAACTGCTAACTGCGAGAAAAACCGTTTATTAACTGCTTTCACATAATACGGTCAAAATACCAGAATTTTATCGCACCAACTAAGCCTACCTTATGGAGCAGTTTAGTTCCTTGCAGCTGGATGCATATTATAGCCAAGAGGGCTAATTGATGAGTCTCATGACCAGCAGAACTGGAGTTTGAGTCCCCACGTTGACACAACACTATTTTCTTCATTCCCTTCAACACATGAAGAATTTCCCAGCACCCTGCTCATTTCCCAATGAAAATACTAGTTCACAAGTCCAGTTAAATTTCTTTTTTTTTGTTTTGAAACCATGCCAGTTATAAAAGGCTAAAAAACGGTATAGTTTTGTATCCACGGTTTTATAACTATATTAGTTGTAAATGATTTCAAAACCGTAATGGTGAAATTCTTTTTTACCGTACATTTTACGGTAAATCGGATGGACATACTGCTGCCGGTCATTTTACCATGTGTACAAATGATTTTTTTTCAATGCCGTTAGATACTCTAATATTTGAACAGATTCCAGTTTTTTAGGTAAAAAGTGCGGAAGTAATAGATGTTAAGTTCCTTCAGGGATCACATATTACTATATTTGTCATACTTTAAAATGTCTCGAAACGTATTTTTCTCTCTAATTGAATTGATTGTAAATCTTTTTGTCATAATACCACCTGCTTATTCATGATTAGAACCTAAAATTAAATCAAATACCAAGAAAATAATGGTGACGAAATTGCTCTTCATGAATGCTATTTTTCTGAAACATTACTATATTTATTGTTTGACTTCTATTTACGATGTGTTCATGTGTACCATGCGCAAAAAAAATTTTTAATTCATTTCTAAAACTAATCAATTTCAAATGACACAAATTTAATGGTTCACGGGGGCCTGGCCTCATATATGCTACTTTACTTGTGCAAACGATGCTTAAAGTTACAAAATTAGACACAAGAGCATATTTCCTCTGGATAAACATATAAATTTTTTGATGGATTTTCTTTCCTACCCCTATTCGCTTTTTTAAGCGAATTTAAAACCTTCAGTTATAGCGAAACATGCAAAAAGTTAAATTCGCATTAAGGGGTTCAAACTTTGAGATGCTCTTCTGACCAAACTGTCGGAACCTTATTTCGCAGAAGGCGAATACTTCCTATATTTTGAGTGTAAGGGATCCAAATCAGTTGGAAAAAAAAGCATTTGTTTTGACAAAAAAAGTACGTTTTTGTGTCTGATTTCGCAACTTCAAATATCGCATGCACTCATTAATGAAGATATCTGAGGTCACCACAGTGATCCACTAAATCTAAGTCCTAGTGCGAGAAAATCTGATCATTGGATCAAAAGGTTTTAAGAGTGTTTCGTTTTTCTTTCCGTGCATTAAACAGAAAAGTAAATACAATTTAATGCATAGAGAATCAAGGTGTCAAAAATGCTCTTCGAAAATGCTATTTTCTGAAAGACTTCTTTTATGTTTGACTCATATCCTACATCTGAACTCTAAATCAAATGTAATACGCGTGTAATAAGAAAATATAATATAAAATAGAGTCAAAATGTTCTTTGAAAATCTTATTTTTTTAGACATTCTTAAATTCACATTCACTTTACACAGATTAATAAAATTAACTACACAGATACTTTAACATTTAGAATTTGGAAATAAAATAACAAAAGAAATAGGTCTTATGTCTTTATACAAGGATTAAAAATAGGTGTGTATAAAAAATAACCATTTATGATTAATTTCTTTGCAACTTATTTAACTACACAGAATTAAAATTTTGGATAAAATCGCTTAATTTATTCAGAAAAACTTGAACGAAGAAAGCAACAAGTTTAGGATTTAAATATAAAATATTAAAGTGGTAAATTAAGACTTAAGTAATTATAAAATAATTAAAATAAAAGAGCGTGAAAAATGACCATTTATAATTAAGGCTAATTTAGTTTTAACAACACTGCATAACAGTTTCATTATACTTTGTTTTCATTCATTTAAAAAATTTAACAAAAAATTCGAGTCTTCATATTTTCTTAAGACTTCTTGTTTTCTTAAAACTAGTTTTCTTAATTCAAAAGAAATAAAATAATAAAAGAGTTAAGGTAAATTTTACATATTTTTAAAAACATTCAAAATAGAACTTCACAAAAATATCCATTTATAATTCAGTACATAGTAGCTTTACCTACACAGTACAACAATTTCAAATACATTGCTTTAATTTATTCGAAAGCAATTTAACGATGAAAACATCCAGTCTTCTATCATTGAAATTGAATATTATATGCAGTGATTTTGCCACGAAAGTAATTCCTATTGATTTAATAAAAAATATTTCATAAAATATTGAAAAAATTTCCCATGACATTTAAAATTCTATTAGAAGTCACCCATATCATCATCATTGAATTATATTGCAAAAGTTACATCCGGAACAAACATATGACAACATACTTCAATAAAATTAATTATTCATAACATTGAAAGATTTATTTGAAAAGTTCTGTTTCATGCCAAGTGTTTGCCGTTTAACTCATGTATTGGAATTCAAAAGGATCATATCTTGAAATCGGAATTCGTATCATTCCGATACATTGCATGCTTTTCTCTTATCATAACTAATGATACCTCCGTTGCTATAGTAACAAAATTCTGACGTCATGAAGTTGTAATATATGAATGCCATTAAAAATGCAAAGTGTTGCCATTCGCAGCAAGGTGAAAGATCCACTCTTCTTGCGATTAATAAGAAAAAGATTCTTTTGAAATCATACCGCCGCCGCGCAAGATTGCAAAATAAAAGCAACTAGGGAGCACTCTGCTTATTTTCGAACCACAATTGTGCGTGCGCGCGTATATTTGTGCAAGGAAATCAATAACGCAGACCTTTTTTAGGAAACCTGTTGAGCGTGCTCTCTCTCCTTCTTTGTCGCAACGCCTGACATTTGAGATGTTTTAAAAATTTATGAAAGATGAACTTAAAACCTAATAAAGTAGAGATTAATTTAGTATTTTGTAAAAAGAATATCTCAGAAGTTTAATTAAAATTTATTCCTATGACATTATATTAGTAATAACATCGAGACAAACTAAAGATATTTAAGTAAAATAGAGATAAATCAAAAATACTATTTGGAAAGTGTAAATAATTTTTAATATAAAATGAAATATTTTATTGTATTTTAAAGATTGTGTTTCTCTATATTAAATTAAGTTTCAATAATAAATAAGTTAGAGAATAACAATTTAAAAAAAATTAAAATTAATAAAGCATTATTGAAATAGAAAATTTATAGAATAAAATCTTGAAAGGTATTATTTATTAAGAATTAAATTCAATTAATACGTTTAAACTCCTTTTGTTCTGTATATATTATTCTAATAGAATTTTAAATTTAAAATTCTATTAAAATTTATTTATGAAATTCGACATGAGAATAGGAGTTTTTTTAAAAAGAAACTTTTCTCAATTAAATAGTCCGAACCACCATAGGCTATTCTTTATTTAATTTTCTTATTTTCAGTTTTATTATTTCATCAAAATTAGTGTATAACTTTATAATTTATTATCGCAAGTACGTCATCTGACGTCATCTGATTTTTATTGACTGTAACCCGACTATTTTATCCTAAAACTCTTCCTTCAATCTTAATGAAATACAAAAATAATTTTCGGAGCATAAATATTCGTACAGAGAGTAAATTCAATATTTATTTTTTTTATGTTCTCATGAAATGCTCAATTTTAAAATTCCTAAATTTAAATTAAAAATTAAATTGAATAATGAATTATTTTTACTGAATTTTACTGCATAATCAAACTCCAATTTATTGAAAACTGTTGATTTCAACTCGTGTAAGAAACACATTTTAAACAACACTAAAAAATACCTGTAAAATTATAACTTTTTTACAATCAGTTTTGAAGAACTAATATCAGGTACAACAAAATTCTTTTTTTGGCTCTTCTACAATTTATCTCCTTAAATTGACATTTGGTAAGTAATTTTTATTTATTTATTTTTTGTCCTTCCTTTTTCCCATCATTAGATTTGTCAAAAAAATTGAAAGTCATATTTACCAAAATAAAAATGTTTAACTATACATAGTATTATTTAACTTACGATAATCAAGGTTAAGCACTCTTAGTACATAACTTCAATTTTATTTTATCCATTCCTATAGCGTGTTTTAAAAGCGTAAGAATCGATAAAAAAAAAAAAAACGCCTGATTTCATTCAACTTTTAAAATAATATTTTGGAT
The DNA here is from genome assembly GCF_982258835.1 of Parasteatoda tepidariorum. Lineage (NCBI taxonomy): Eukaryota > Metazoa > Arthropoda > Arachnida > Araneae > Theridiidae > Parasteatoda > Parasteatoda tepidariorum. The sequence goes on along the minus strand of NC_141756.1, from coordinate 16,196,711 downwards.
TTAACGTTTTGAAGTTACCGCATAATAAAATAGAAATTTATTGAAAATGATCCGCCTAACGTTAATATTTCAATTCCCTATATTTGGAGGTAAAATATCTCAGTTGTAAATCCGTAGAAATCCACCAGAGAATCCCTTCATCTCCCCTTAGAGGAAAGTTTTTAAAACATGCCACAGATTGAATAGAACAGAGAGAGAATAACAGAATTTGCAAAGAACTTTATCTCTCAATCTCCATTTGAGGCAGAAACTTACTAATTTCCGCTCCCCGAGATATATTCCTTTTGAGAGAGTAGTTTGAAATTAAAATACGCAGTTTCGTCATAACTTTTTTATTATTATTATTTTTTTAAAAAATTTTTTATTTTCACACTATTTTATATTTATTTTTTAATTTTTTACCTTATTTTCCGCGTGTTATAATTAGAATTGACTTTATGAATATTGATAAATACTGAAGAACACATTTTTTGTTGCATTTATACAAATACTTGACCTTTTCGCACCCGGCTTGCATCGACCACAGTGCTGACGTTAAATATCCTCAATGAGAGACGGATCACTGGTTAAAATCCCCTTGCCATCAGTCTAACCGTGTCAATCAGATTTTCGTGGTTTTCCTTTCTATGTAACACAAATGCTGGTTAGTTCCGTCAAAAAAACCTCCACGTAGGCTAGTGTCTCCAAATACTTGATCCAGGAGTCTGGATCGGGTTCAAAATTACAAAGCTACGGAATTGAACATTAGTTACAGTGAGCTTAAAATTGGATCGGTTGTTCAACGTCGATTACTAAATAAAATGAAAAACACGTGATCTTTTCTGATTCAGGTGAGGAAATTTCAAATCTGAAATTAGTTTTGCTCCTAAAGGTACACATTTTTTAAATTATATTTTCAGTCTATTTTTTGTAAAAATAGACCGAAGATTCAACAATTCTTTTAGCTAATAATTTTTTACATAACGGACAATAATTCTTTGATTTATAATACAAATTATATTTGCACGCGTTTTTTTTTTCGAAACAAATTCGTAAACACGAAATTTGTCAAAAAATTTTTCTTAACTCCGATGAAAACCCATTTAACTTTAGATATTTTAATCAAAACAGCAGTTGAGATCAAATAAAAAGAAAAAAGAGCATTTCTTGATTAAAACCGAAAAGTGTTACTTTCACTAGGTTAGAATGAAAGAAAAGTTTTAAACGGTATATTTATGTTCCTTAAGAATAACATAAACGAAATCTGGGGATCAAACTAGATACCTTTCAAGAATTACTCAGTGGGGAAAAAAATCAAGTGACTTCTTTTTGTGTTGCCAACAAACTGTAACTAATAGAAATGCAAGTGCTTTATTGTGACAGTAGAAGCATTATTAGAAAGGCAACAGAAGAAGGCTTTTGTAAGGAATTTTCTCTGACTTCAACGTAAAAGCCAGGATAAAATGTTTCCTTTAACGAGAGTCTTCTAGTTGACGAGGCAATAGATAGACCTCCATCACGAGGTATAAACTCTATCGTAAAATCTAGTCAAGGGGGGTGGTGCTAATATAAAGTTCGAGTATTTCATTTTTAAAAGGGCGATTATTGCCATGAATGAAAAAAACTGTCTGATTAATGCCTTAGATAAATGCTCTTTTTTGGATTAAGTTATTATTTAGAGCTAGCATTAGAAGCGAAGTCGTTTAATCAAAAAACTAATGCCTTAGATAAAGATGTCCGTATAAAGTTTTAGGTTATGATGTCGGTTTTTATCTTTTTTGAACGGAAGTTTCTACTATTAATAAGGATGATATGATATACCACCTGACAAAAAATTAAACAAAAAATTGTAACCATAAAATAAAAGAAATAGGAAGTAAAATATGGGTCTCTATAGAAATTTGACAAAAGGATAGTGCATCTTGATCGTTATCTACTTATGTAGGCGTAGTATTTTTCAAAATCTAAAATAAAGAAGTTTTCAAAAAGCTGCCTTATTTTATAAATTTGACTTTATCGTCTGAATATCATAAGTATTGGCTATCAAACCTTGTAAAGAAAATAGGTGAAATTCTGTAGTTTTTAAGTAAACTTTTATTTAATTAAAAGGAATCAGCACCCCATAATACTGTAAAAAAGTCCCCTTTGATATATTTTACATTTTTAAAATATTCAATTAAAGCACGCTAATTTCTCCAAATTGACATCGAACCGTTTCATATCGTGACCAATACATAATAAATTAGGGATTTTAGCAAAAAAAGAATTTTTTTTTAAATGCTCTTTTAGAACATACGATTTAAAAAAATTTTGTTCAGTTTATTAACTAAAATAACTAATTTTTTCCGCCATTACAGCAGACATTGGACTGAATTTTGCACATTTACCCAGAAAGGTATTGCATAATGTATATTTCTTGCGCTTACCCAAATGAGACCCAAACCTATGAATGCATCTATAATCCGAGCTTCATATATATTTCTTACATTCATGCTAAATTTTCAATTTCATTTTTGGGTGATTTGTTACATCTTGCAGATACCTAGTTTTTATGAAATAATTTTGCGACTTCGTAAACAGATTTAAGCCTGATGCAAAAGAATAAATAAAAATCATTAACTTGAATTTTTATTTATTTGTAAACATGTACGTTTGCGTTACATTTCTCTCTCTCTCTCTGTGTTTATATATATATATATATATATATATATATATATATATATATATATATAGAGAGAGAGAGAGAGAGAGAGAGAGAGATCAATGAAAAGTTGAAACAAACCTAGCTATAAATTAAATTTATGCCCACACAAATTTATGCCACGAATTATTCACACAAAGTGCAACATTTCAGAATTTTTCTGTGCATTGTCGGAATTTTGACCATAAATTCAATTTCGACAATGCTAAAATTATTTCCTATCCAGTTAAATCAGCTCATCCGATTGCCGAATATTCATATAACTGCTGCTTGCCTCACCATCTCTCGATAGAGCGTGGAAATGCATTTTACGATTTGTCTTTCTCGGTTACAGTGGTTTTCTTGCTCTGTTTTTCCCTTGTTTTTTTCTCTCTCGGCTACACTTTTTAGTTTCGCACCCTTATTTTTTCATTTTTCGTTGGCAATTTTTAGTTTCATATATCAAATCTCATTTATTTATTTTTCTTCATGTCAAGTCTTGAAAATGGGCCACTGTTTTTCAGCTGTTGAAACAACTAGGCTGTTATTTCCTTTATATATTTTTGAAGCGAATGAAGTTTTTAATCAGATTACCGCATCAGTTTCTTGGGATTATTTATTTAACTTTAATTTATGGTTATTGTCATTCATTAAAAAATATGTATCAACAGTGCTGTTTCGATTTTTAAAAGCATAATTAACGTTTAGGATCTGCAATTTCTATTGCATGTCCTTTATTTCAATTTAACTTCCTAATAATCATTTGACAGATTTACAGTGAAAGCTCAAAGTTCTGAAACTTATAATTGTTTTTCTTGCAAAGTTGTGAAGTTTTTCTTGCAAAGTTGCGAAGTTTTTCTTGCAAAGTTGCGAAGTTTTTCTTGCAAAGTTGCGAAGTTTTTCTTGCAAAGTTGTGAATCGTTAAAAGTAATTGTTTTTTAAAAGCATAATTATTATTTTGTTTCTGAAAGTTTTTCTATTGCATGCCAATTATTTTAAATTGACCTTCTTTTTCTTACAATATATTATTATTGACAAAAAATTTTAATTTTTCAAAGAGAAATGAGTTTTAAAGATTTCAATAAGTGATATAAATTCATTAGATTTTAATGTAGAACTCATTTCAAATGGGTTCAATTTAGTAGCGAAAACGTAGCAAGCATGGTTTGCAGAGCAAACCATGTAAGATCGCATAGTAATCTCAGGGAAATGAGGAGCGTCAGTGAACAGAGGCAAAACTCTCTTGTGATGCTATGATAGGCATTACCTATTTCCTAGCTTTTACAATTTCTTTAATTTCATAAATTTAATCTTTTTAATCATTTTTAATCGAATTTCAATTAAATTAATCCAATTATTTAATTTTTTTTACATTTTACAAAAAGTTAAAAATAAATATTTTGTTCTTTTCTTAGGAATAAATGTAAAGGCTAATTTTTTATTTCAATACAAATGTAAAACTCATTAATTCACCGTCGAGACTAAATCGAACATCAAAATCTATTTTTAACTCTTTATTCTTTATTTCTTACCACAAAAATGTTTCAGTTACAGGGTTATACTAATTTCTTTTGGCGATTAGCTATAGCCAAATTATATTTAATTTAATTTTGATTCCGGGGGTTGGCTTTGTTTTTAGCTATTTTATCTTTCGATAAATCGCCAACCATGGATCTCTTTCCGTGCTCCTAACTGTCTTCTGAGAACAATTTTCTATCACTTTTTAATTTGACTTTTGATTAGGCTGGTCATGACTGCTCATAGCCAAATTATTTTTAATTTAATTTTGATTCCGGGGATTGGCTTTGTTTTTAGCTATTTTATCTTTCGATAAATCGCCAACAATGGATCTCTTTCCGTGCTCCTAACTGTCTTCTGAGAACAATTTTCTATCACTTTTTAATTTGACTTTTGATTAGGCTGGTCATGACTGCTCATAGCCAAATTATTTTTAATTTAATTTTGATTCCGGGGATTGGCTTTGTTTTTAGCTATTTTATCTTTCGATAAATCGCCAACCATGGATCTCTTTCCGTGCTCCTAACTGTCTTCTGAGAACAATTTTCTATCACTTTTTAATTTGACTTTTGATTAGGCTGGTCATGACTGCTCATAGCCAAATTATTTTTAATTTAATTTTGATTCCGGGGGGTTGGCTTTGTTTTTAGCTATTTTTTCTTTCGATAAATCGCTAACCAATGATCTATTTCCGTGCTCCTAACTGTCTTTTGAGAACAATTCAATCACTTTTTAATTTGACTTTTGATTTGGCTGGTTAGGGGGGATTTATATCCCAAGGCCTGCCCTTATTGATATCATTATGCAAAATTTACTATTTAACTTAAAAAGTCTTATGGATAAAATGTACTTATATTGCAAAATATATTTATACTTATATATTATATTAAATATATATATTGTATCTAGAGCTCTACAAATACTTCTGAATGAAAGTTTTATTATAATTATGATACTATTTTCATCTTCAACTGTCATATTCATTATCCGTTTTTCATCACAATCTTCAATTAGTCAATTATTCCATGCAACTCACACCGCTTCGCCATTATACCTCTAGTTTTTCATATAATGCATGCATTCAAATATATGAATAGATTTTGTGTATAAATGCAAATACAATTTTTCTTAACGTTCAAACAGCTTTACAAAGAAATATAATCCGATTAAAAAAGATTAAAATTTGGCATATCAACCAGTTCCTTTTAAAGTCGTGATAACATTTTTATAATATTTCTAAGAAAAATAATTTTTTGCGGATACTTTTAGTTTAAAGAAACAATACAATAGAATGATTCTAAAGCAATTTCTTTTTCTAGTTTTAGATTTCACTCGATATGTCTTATATTTACAAAAAAAAAGAGAAGTATCAAGAAAAGTATGTTTATTTTGAAATATTGTTTATCTTATGAGATAGGAATCTTTCGAAATCACAATTTCTTTTTCAAATAAAGCAGTTTCCCCTGTTACATATTTTGAAAATCAAGTTATTTTCTCAAATGTTGACTGAAACGTTTTCGATTCTTTATAGAAAAGAAGAAAAGAAGAAAAAAGAAAACTTAGAAAAATGTATATTTTCTTACAATTCTATACTTTAATTTAAAATAAACTATTTTTGTTAAGTGTAATGCTTTTAATGCTTTATAATTGATATATCATTCAGAAAAGAAATAAATGAAAAAAAATTAAAAATTTCAGAGTATTAATTTTTTTTAATTAATTATATAAAATTATATAAATCATAACCAGTATATATATTTGATTTACACACGAGCTAGTCAAACCTCTTTTCTCTTTATTTAGGAAAACTTCAATTTAAAATACTTTTAGAGTCATAAAATGTTTTTGAAAATTAATTTACTTTGTTTCATTAAAAAAGTTATACGTTTTTAAAGGCAAACTGTTAGAAACTTTAGAAGAAAAAATGCTTAAATAACAATTTATTTGTTGCTTTACCATATTTAACCAAAACCATAAAAGATATGGTCAAATAATGATAAAAGATGTAGTATTCAAAACTGTTAAAGGTGAAAAAAATCGTTTATTGACTGTTTTCATCTAATACTGTAAAACAGCTGGAATTTTTTCCGTGCCTACCATACCGAAATTTGATCGCACGCAGGCCCCTCTTCCCCACTGGGCACTAGGGCACGTGCCCAGGGCCCCGCGATCGAATGGGGCCCCCTAGTTCCTGCCAGATTACCAAATGATAACCGATACATTATTACCGAAAAACATTAATTTTGAAAAATCTGATGATAATGACTTACTACAATACCTACGCTTATTATATTAGCTTTAGTTTGCCGCATGCGGATAGCTATACCTTGTACAACATAGCTTGAACTTTTTGACAGATGGGTCAGTGATGGGAAACAGAAAATATCTATTGGTGTAAAAAATGTGTTGGCTAAATATGTGGCTGTATGTATGTTTTAAACTATTCAAAATAAATAAATTCATTCGTCAATCAATTTTATTGCACTAGACATAAAAACATTGGGTAGGTAAGAAACCATTGTTTTCAGTTTTTCTATTTAAATTTTACCTCGAAGCAATAAAAACCACTTAAGACTTTCGGAAAATGCTTGAGTCCTTAACAGGTACTTTTATGTTGTGTGTCTATTCTTATGATTATTATCAATTTTTAATATTATTAAAATAAGAAGATATTGTTCGTCGTTGCAAAGTTATATCGATTTCAGATTTGACATCTGTCAAAAAGAAAGATCAAACTAATAAATAAACAGGGTATAATACTCCACTCTCTCTCAAAAATGAGTTTTTCCGATATTAGTATGTTTAGGTTAATTTAAATACCTATATGTAAGTATAAGAATACAATTTAAAAAAAAATTATTAAATTAAAAAAAGAATTATTTGATGCAGTGTGGTTTATGTCTTAAAGAAACCTATTCGAACGTCATTCGTAATACCAAAGACAAAAAAGGGGAATTCCCGATTCCCGATCGTCGTTTGACTTGACGAACGGGAATTCCCTTCAAGTATTTGTCTGCGATGTTGTGGCGTTTGTTTTGTTTGTAGTTGTTAGTTTGTTACTGACTGTGCTCGAGCTCTGATAAAAAAAATAGTATTGTTTGATTAAATCGTCGTTTTGTCTGTTTTGTGTTAGCGAATATTTTCGTTATAAAATTAATTAAATAGTGAATTATAATATAAAATGTCGAAACGGTCATATCCTAGTGGATCTGAAAAAAGGAAAAAAGCTCTACATCAGAAAGAAGTAATTGAAAAGTTACCAAAATTAACATCATATTTTACTACTACTACTGGAGAAACTTCTGTAAGTAGCAATCAACTCATAAATGTTCCACATGATGACTCAGCTCAATTACAAATTGCGGGAATTTCTAAACCTTCATGTTCCAATTTTGAAAAAGAGATTGAATCAGAAAGCGACTATTCCTACGACGAAAGTGCAACGACTTCAGTGACTTCACTAAAACCGACAACTCCAACTGTGTCAATTGAACAGCAGTTTTCCAACACAGAAGAATTAATATCGCACGATCCCGCCGATTATTTTCACGAAAAGTTTGTTGAAATAAATCGCGAAATTTTAATTCGTAAGGGACCAGTATATTTTCAAAATAAAGATTCTGACTTTTCCGAGGCATCCAGAACATACAAAGATGGTAATAAATTAGTAACGAGATATTTCAACAAAGCATTATTTATTCGCAAATTAAAGAACAATGAAAGCGTCGAAAGAAAATGGTTGCTGTATTCGCCTTCCAAATGCTCTGTATTTTGTTTTTCATGCTGCTTATTTAACCCAACTGATGTTAATCTTTGCTCTCGGAATGGATGTAATGATTGGAAGCATATTAATCACATAATTTTAACACATGAAAATAGCCCAGCGCATAAGCAATCTATGATGACTTATCTGGCACGAAGTAAAGCGGTTGGTAGAGTAGATATAGACTTATTATCTCAACATCAAAAGGAAGTGGATTACTGGAGAGACGTACTTAAACGGATTGTAGCTGTTGTAAAATTTTTGGCATCGAGAGGGCTTCCATTTCGCGGCGACAATGAAATCCTAGGATCTCCAAACAATGGAAATTATTTGGGTTGTGTGGAATTATTGAGTGAATTTGATCCATTTCTTGCAGATCACTTAAAAAAATTTGGGAATCCTGGAAAGGGTAACATTTCTTATTTATCAGCAAATATCTGTAATGAGTTTATTGAAGTAATGGGAAAACAGGTTCTAAAAAAAATTATAAATGAAGTTAAATCAGCAAAATATTTTTCCATAAGCGTTGACAGTACGCCCGATCTGTCTCATATTGACCAGCTAACTTTCATCATTCGATACGTAAAAGACTGTGTTCCTGTTGAAAGGTTTTTGAAATTTATACCTATTAAAGAACATAAATCTAAGTATTTAGCGGAGACCATCTTAAATTTTTTAGAGATACATGATATTCCCATAAAAGATTGCAGAGGACAAAGCTACGACAATGCTTCAAATATGTCGGGAAAGTATAGTGGTCTACAAACAAGAATCAAGGAAAAATGTGAATTTGCCACCTTTATACCATGTGCAGGACATTCACTAAACTTGGTAGGTGTCCATGCTGCTGGGTGTGTACCGGAGGCATCACAGTTTTTTGAAATAGTTCAGAAAGTGTACAACTTTTTTTCGGGCTCTACCCACAAATGGAATATGTTAACAGAACATTTAGGTTCAAAAAAAGTTGTTAAGAGTCTTTCACAAACCAGATGGTCAGCCCGAGCTGATGCAGTAAGCGCTTTGCATGGGGGTTATAAAAGAATATTAGAAGCTTTAATCACCATCGCAAACGATACTGAACAGGCACGAGAAACAAGAGACGAAGCCCTTAGTCTGTCTAGAAAAATGGGAAATCTAGAATTTATAATACTGACGGAAATCTGGAGCACTATATTGGAAAGAATAGACAAAACAAGTAATTATCTTCAGAAAGAAACAATAACACTGGACGTTGCAACCAATTTGTTGACTTCACTTTATGATTTTATTACTAACCTCAGGGATAAATTTGATAACTTCGAATCATCTGCCAAAGAAAATAACCCAGAATCTGACTACAAGGATCTATCTCAAAGAACAAGACGTAGAAGCTCACGGCAGAGTTTTTTTGATGGCTCTGCGCCATCAGTCCAATTGAATGGAAAAGAGCGATTCAACGTAGAAACCTTTCTCCCAATAATCGATACCTTGAGTGTTCATCTAAAACAGCGACAAAGTTCATATGAGATCGTCAGTCAACGTTTTAGTTTATTTTTTCACTTAAAAACTCTGAATTCCGAAGAGATACGACAAGGATGCAAAGAATTTTCTCAAATCTATCACGAAGATGTAAATGAAAAAGAGTTAGAAATAGAATGTCAACATTTAAAAGAATACTTAATAAATGTTCAGAGTGAAAATGAAGCATCTAACAGTGTACAGGAAGTATATAATCTATTAAAGCAAAACAAAATTGAAGACACATTTCCTAACGTAGAAATTGCATTGAGAATATTTTTAAGCATGATGGTAACTAACTGCAGCGGAGAACGCTCCTTCTCCAAATTGAAACGAATAAAAAATGAATTAAGAAGTACAATGCTTCAAGAGAGATTAAATAGTTTGTCGCTGATGTCCATAGAATGTGATATTCTCAATACCATAGATTTTGAAGAAGTGATTAACGATTTTGCTCGTCTTAAATCTAGAAGGGTACCTTTGCAATCAACATAGAATTAATCTAAGGATTTTAAGTTAAGCGAGTTACTTTTGTAGATTATTTTTTATATTTCCTATTTTTTTATAGCTAGTAACTAAATAAAAATAAATTTAGAACCTTGTTTGTCTTTCTTTATCTATTGTAACTAAATAGTGTTTTCTCAAGGTCATAGGGGCCCCATGATCCTAATGTGCCCAGGGCCTCAAATAGTTTAAAGACGGCCCTGATCGCACGTTCTTCGAAGGGTGGAGGCTAAGCTATATAATAAGGATTATGAATTCTGATTTTTAATTTCAATTTTCGGATGCATAACACAGCGGATGCAGCAACATAATCTTATGATAATAAGTGTGTGATGAATTGCTTACGAAGCTTAGTTCATAACAGCTGGGCACAAACTTTAGCAGAGAGAGCTAATCAGTCAATCTCATGACGATCTGAATAGCAGTTCGAATCTGGTGGTTTTTCTTTACTTTAAGTAAGAAGCTTATTTGGTAAATTAACTGGAAAACATGAAATTATTTGACATTTAGTACCCCCCTATGTTTTTCTTTCAAAATCAAGACTTCAGATTTCAAATAAAAGCATTTTTCCATTGTTAAAAATTAACAATCATATAATTTTATCTCGTTATATAATGCAATACACGTTTCATTATTCACTTCAACAATAATACGTTTAACAATGTTTTAACCATACGTCACTAAGAATCATAGAATAATCTAAATATTAATTCCTTATCATAAAATTCATTTGCTGCGAAAACTATTGAATCTTACTCATACTATAATTAATAAATAAATAAATCCACGAACAGAAGATGGACGAAACAGAAGCTAAAGAAATAGCAAGAATTATATGTAAAATCAGCTCTCACTTTTATACAAATGCAGGTAAAAATCTTTTTATTAAAATCTGAGAAAACAGCATCATTCCATTTTTTTTCAATCACAGAGATTTCAACCTATTTGAGGGTATCGGTCGCCACCATCTACAGGCTGACTAAATATAACAGATAGCGGTTAAGAGCCGTGGTGGCTCAGGGGATAGAGCATTTGTCTTCCAATGAGGCGAACGGGGTTCGAATCCCTGTCGGTACGAATTCCACATCCGGCTTGCACCGACCACAGTGCTGACGTGAAATACCCTCCTCAGTGGTTAAAGTCCCCTTGCCATCAGACTAACCGTGGGAGGTTCTCGTGGTCTTCCTCTCCATGTAACGCAAATGCGGGTTAGCTCCATCAAAAAGTCTTCCACGAAGGTAAATTTCACCCAATACTCGATCCAGGAGTTCCCCTGTCTTCTGGATCGGGTTCAAAATTACAAGGCTACGGAGCTGAACATTAATAGTCGTAAACCCATAAAATTCGATCGACTGTTCAACGACGGTTACAAAATTATAAAACAGCGGTTAAGAAATTGTTTGCCAGTCGCCACTCGTTTCGACAAAAATAAATTCCAAGTGAATTTTATTATTACTGTTATTGTTTGATAAACATGGAATTATTTTCAATATTTTATAATACTCTGAAATATTAATTGATTCCAAGCTTGTTTCCAAAAAAATTTCGTTATTTTAGAAAGGAAGCTAGTAATATTTTCCCATATTTTGAGAAGTACTTCATAAGTTATACGAAAAAAGTACACACCTTACATAATTAATGTCAATAGTTTTTTAATAGTTCATAATTTTCAAATTCTTGAAAAAAAGATTTAAAAAAAAGTGACCGTGTTTAAAAATGTTACAACTCGCCGTTGACTAGAAGCAAAATTTCCGAATTTTACCCTTTACTTGATGATGCATCTATCAATGTTTGCTGAAATAACTTCAACATAATGATTAATCAAAATGGTTCACTGAGAAAAAGGCGTGAACAAACTACCAGAATATGGTAACATTTACCATGTTTCTAGCTCTATGGGATCAAAAAATCTTGATAATTTTTAATGAAACGTTAACCTTTGAATGTGCGTTAAAATTCGGTAATTTGATACAGTTTTGTAATTTTAACATATTATCTTGGAACATATTATATAAGAACCATTTATTCGGACAAATTTACTTTTCAGTTTTGTAATTTTTACTAAATGTGTGTCAATAAGAAATATAATTTAGAAAACCAGAATCTCTGGTTAACTATCATCAAATGAATGAAAAAATGACCAAATAAATGGTTTAAATATCGTATATTTTGGTTTTATTACCAGAATCATGTTTTATTTTCATAAAAATGTCATTGCCATAGAGTACAGTAATTTTAACAAACCTCTCCCTCATTGTACAAGTAGGACACAATTTTCTTGCTCCAAGCATAAAAGGCTTTAACTCTAGGATGAACTTCTTTTTGTTCGCAGAAGCTTGAAATGGTCACTAAATACTGTATCAATTGTATTATTTAATGCCATTTTCTAGTGTTGTAGTTGTTTCTAATGCTGCTTGCTAATACCAGCAAGTCTGCTTGATGAAACCAAACGAATTTAACGCACAGGATGCATTACTTGAATTTCAGTTGTGCCATCTATGGCCAAGAACACGATTTCAGCCATACACACATCACAACCATATTATAAGGCGAACCCAATCATACATCCATTCATGCATCCGCATATCGTAATTTTGACCTGAACCGGAGAACGATCAATCTCCAATTCAGTACCCTCAAAGATATGATTTGTTATGGGAACCTGGAGGGCTTTTTGACCCAACAGATTTAACGTGCACCAGTCACCGGCGGGGATCAAACTCATCTCTTGGACATGGGCCCAACGCCCTACCAACCAGACTATCTCGGCGCCTAGCCATTTTCTTAATATTTCTTATCTATCTAGAGGCATCTTAAAATACTTTTAAGAAAGTTATTTCATTTCTTTAGACAATATGTTTGCCAAGGGATCATATAGGGACAAATTTATTATAAAATCATCCACTATCCTCATCCTTTTATCTTTAATCTTCTCAGCGAATAATCTCTCACACTTTCTTTCCAAAATGCAATCTCGTTATTTTAAGCAAAAAATAGACGGTGTAATTTTAAAATAAACCGTGATTTCTATTTTATGAAAATATCAATTTAAGGATAATAAATATTTAATCATTATTTTATAAAAGTTTCGAGTTTTCTAAATTATATTTATTTTTCCCACACATTTATTAAAAAATACAAAACTGAAAAGTAAATTTGTCCGAATAAATGGTTCTTACACCATGTTCCAAGATATTATGTTAAAATTACAAAACAGTATCAAATTACCGAATTTTAACGCACATTATAAGACGATATTTTATTCTCTTACTTTACCAAAGCGTTTCATTAAAAATTATCAGGATTTTTTGATCCCATAGAGTTACCATATTCTAGTAGTTTGCTCGTACCTCTTTCTCAGTTTTAATGAATCATTATGTTGAAGCTATATCTGCAAACATTGATAGATGCATTATCAAGTATTGTATTGTACTACCAACAGCTAGTGTCCCGCAGTGGACTGATCGTTGAGACACGGTTTCCAGCAGATCGCCGATGTCAAGCATCACTGGCTACGGTCAGTGTGCGGGGGGGGGGGAGACCACTTGGATCAGTCTGCGTAGGGAACGAGGGTAAGCGGTATTGGTCCTCGTTAAACTGTTCTACCGTAAAGTGCTCGATTTCGCGTGCAGGTCGTCGAACTACCGAAGCGGGGGTGCCATCCCCTCTGCAGAGGATCAAAATTGTGATGGCATGTACTCGGATCATCCTCAGGGATGTTTCCCAGACCGTCGCTAATTGCGCAGCTCTAGTGCAACGTAAATGAACTACAACAACAACAACCAAAACGGGATAAGATATTTCCGTGGTTTACTGCACACAAACTTATATTTTATAACCGTCGTTGAACAACCGACTCAATTTCTAGGGTTTACGACTATTAACTCCTTAGCCTTGAAATTTTGAATCCAATCCAGAAAACAAGGGAACTCCTGGATCAAGTATTGGGAGAAATTCCCCTTTGTGGAAGACTTATTGATGGAAGTAACCCGTATTTGCGTTACATGGAGAGGAAAACAACGAAATCCTCCCACGGTTTGCCTAATGGCAAGAGGACTCTAACCCGTGATCCGTCAACCACTCAGGATATTGTGCGTCAGCACTGTGGTCGGTGCAAGCCGAATTCTACCAGCAATAGCTGGAATTCGAACCCGGTTCACCTCATTGGAAAGCGAACCCTCTACACCTGAGCCATCAAGAGTCACACAGACTTATAAGTGAGAATGTAGATAATCTTGATAAAAAGATACCAAAAACATTACACTAATTTTAATTTTTTTTTTCACTTTAGGCTCTGATAATGTTGTCAAAAACTGTTTAAAAAACCCTAGGCACTACAGATCACGAAACTTGTGCCATACTTTGAAAATTCTTCTCGGGAAAATCAAAGAGAGTCAACCACCAGATGTCCATAAACCTTTTTGGGGGACCATCAATGGTTTATTAAGAAGATCAATCGATGTTTTATCAGAAAACTCATCAACAACGGTAATATTTTTTAAACAAAAAATTTATAATTGTATTCTGTTGTGAAAAAATTGCAAAAAGCTTATATCAAAAGTATTTTTTAAAAAAAGGCTTTTTTTTTCTTTAAAAATTCTTTTCATTTTCACTTCAACGTAGCAACAGATAAATTGAAAAAACCTTCAAGAAAACTTCAGAGTAGCAAGAGATATATATCTAAGCATACATTCTGCCTTTTATGATTATTTTTCTTCATTGAAATAATGAATAATGAAATTGCATTTTCTTTTCTTTTTTTTAAGTTCATTTAGTTTAGATATTACAAGCCTATCCTTAACCCTAATCCATTTTTAAAAATTCTAAAGGCTGTGTTTTAGAGTAATTTTATCAGTTAATTATAGATTAATTAATTTGATATTAATTTAATTAGAGATTAATTTAAGGCAATATGAATCATAAATAACTTTATTCGAAGAAAAAATAAAAATTACCTTTAATAGTTAGTAAATAAACTTGAGAATAAAATTAAAAGCATAAATTTGTTATAAAACGACAAATATATTTTTAAATTCATATCTGTTTTTAAGATTAAGATTTAAGATTAAGATTTAAGATTAAGATTTAAGATTAAGATTTAAGATTAAGATTTAAGATTAAGATTAAGATTTAAGATTAAGATTTAAGATTAAGATTAAGATTTAAGATTAAGATTTAAGATTAAGATTTAAGATTAAGATTTAAGATTAAGATTTAAGATTAAGATTTAAGATTAAGATTTAAGATTAAGATTTAAGATTAAGATTTAAGATTAAGATTAAGATTTAAGATTAAGATTTAAGATTAAGATTTAAGATTAAGATTTAAGATTAAGATTTAAGATTAAGATTTAAGATTAAGATTTAAGATTAAGATTTAAGATTAAGATTTAAGATTAAGATTAAGATTTAAGATTAAGATTTAAGATTAAGATTTAAGATTAAGATTTAAGATTTAAGATTAAGATTTAAGATTATGATTTAAGATTAAGATTTAAGATTAAGATTTAAGATTTAAGATTAAGATTTAAGATTAAGATTTAAGATTAAGATTTAAGATTAAGATTTAAGATTTAAGATTAAGATTTAAGATTAAGATTTAAGATTAAGATTTAAGATTAAGATTTAAGATTAAGATTTAAGATTAAGATTTAAGATTAAGATTTAAGATTAAGATTTAAGATTAAGATTTAAGATTAAGATTTAAGATTAAGATTTAAGATTAAGATTTAAGATTAAGATTTAAGATTAAGATTTAAGATTAAGATTTAAGATTAAGATTTAAGATTAAAATTTAAGATTAAGATTTAAGATTAAGATTTAAGATTAAGATTTAAGATTAAGATTTAAGATTAAGATTTAAGATTAAGATTTAAGATTAAGATTTAAGATTAAGATTTAAGATTAAGATTTAAGATTAAGATTTTAGAAAATGAAAATATTCTATTATAATTGTCCGTTTACAAACATTCTTATTCATTTCTGAAACTAATACTTAGTGAAAATATATTATAAAAATGGAAATAGTTTTTGAAGACTACATATATAAAGCATATTGAACAATATAAAAAATTAAAGGGCAATCTAAATTATAACATGTATATATATTACATTAAACTTAAGCTAGCTTTATTTAAATTTTAAATTAAACTTGACAAGCACAAAACTTAAATTTAACTGAGCATTTTCACAATTGAACAGAAGAGCATATTTTCCACAATGTTTTTTTTCTTCGTAAAACACTTCTTCGTAGTCATTCTAGATCCTATATCCTTAAACTATATACTGATGTTTCTCCTGACATGGTTATTTATTGTGTATTTCTTACTATGATGTAGGTTGTAAATCAATTTTTTTTTTTTTATGTATAGTGGCGGTAGCATCATTGGAGTATTAAACATATTTTTGGCCTTATTAGATACGTTCTAATTATTATGAAAGAAGGATATTTATTCCAGTAAAATAAACAAAATCTTTCAAGCAAACTTAATTTATTATCTTTGTAAATCTTATTATAAAGAATGTGGCCATATTTTCGAAATAATAAATTAAAAAGGAGGTGCTTCGTGAGAAGGATTTGGAGATTCATTGCTTCCATTAAAAATTCCAAAAAAAATTATAATTGAACGGTTGAGTTTAAGGCAGAAGCCCCCAGTTCTAACGCCAAGAATTCAAAATTAAAAAGTAAACTGAATTGTTCCCGACGGACAGTTAGGAGCATCGGAAGAGTCCCATGGTTGGCGATTTATCGAAAGATAAAAGAGCCAGAAACAAAGTCAAACCCCCATAATCAATATTAAATTTGAAAATAATTTTGCTATAGCTAATCGCCAAAAATGATCGTGAGAATTTGTTTAACTCTGTAACTAAAACATTTTTGTGTTAAAAGAAATAAAGAAAAAATAGTTAAAAATAGATTTTGATGTTAGATTTAGTCACGACAGTGAATTAATGAGTTTAAAATTTGTTTTGAAATAAAATGTTAGTCGTTACATCGAGAAGAAAGGAATAAAAATATTTATATTAGCTTTTTAGAAAATGTAACAAAAATTAAATAATTAGTTTAATTAAAATTCACTTAAGAATGACTAAAAAAAATTTTTTTAATATTAAGGAAATTTTAAAAGCTAGGAAATACGTAATGCCTATTATGGCTTCACACTTACTAAACATAGATAAACAATTTTTATTAGCAAGCTATTTCCTTATTTATTTTGCATAACTTATGCATAACTTTGCTTTTTTTATTGATGAACACAAAGCATTTTAAACTTTCATTTTTAGTATCTTTTAACAGCTAATAGGTAACGTTTTCTTACTTCACATTTTAGGGTTATCAAGAAATACTGTATATTTTTTTGGTTTTTCTTTATTAACGTTTATTTTTATCACTTTATCTATTTTTTACAAAAATTAGAATATTTTTTCAATTTTTACTTAGTTTAGTTCATAGTTAACTTTTCCTCACATCGTCTTTTCATGATATAAAGAAATTCTTACAATTTTGAAGTAGTTTTTCCTTAGTACTTTAAGTTTCTTGTTTTATCTCTTTCTTACTAGTGTAAGAAAACTCTTATATTTATTTTATGTCTACTAGTTAACGT
Organism: Parasteatoda tepidariorum; assembly: GCF_982258835.1. Taxonomy (NCBI): domain Eukaryota; kingdom Metazoa; phylum Arthropoda; class Arachnida; order Araneae; family Theridiidae; genus Parasteatoda; species Parasteatoda tepidariorum. The sequence goes on along the minus strand of NC_141756.1, from coordinate 16,179,167 downwards.
TTCTTTATAACACTCTTAGAGGAAGAAAATAACAAGAAATGTCTAAAAAAACGCAAACTTTTAAGTGAAACAACACTTTATGTTTAGTTGCATGTATAAGAATTAATTTATTTTTCTATCAGGTCATTAAATAAACTTGTTTTTTAAGAAAAAACTTGTTTTCTAAACAACTTATTGCTGTTGCTAGCTATATTTAAACTTACTAAATTATAGCTTTAACTGTTCTTCATCTCTTCAAGTAATAAGTCTCTGAAAACAAATATTAAATATGTCATATTCAAAACAATGCGTTTTAACCAATGTGACTCTCAAAAAAATAAAATTCTAAATGTGATTTTCCGTAAATCAGTTGTTTACCGGCCTTGCCTTATCAAATTACATAGGGGAGAGTAGGTTCAATTGTAACATTTTTTACTTAACTATTTTTAACAAACAAAAAATCCAATATATTATTAGTATTAATTGACAGACGAGTAAAGTAGAAAATCCTCTACTAGAAAAAAAATAATTACCTTATTTTAAATGTTATTATATTAGTTGTTACAATTGTCCCCACTTACGGGGTCAATTGTAACAGTTCATAAATTCAACTAAAACATAGTTAATTATACATATTATCATAGTTGCGATATATTTTTTTTATTGATCAAAATAGTAGTGATATTTTAGGAGTAAAAATAATAATGAGCAGAGACCTAAAGGGTTAAACTTTTAACTGTAAGGGGTTAAAAAATTTAATCTATGCTGTGAAAGGTGACAAATGAAATAATGCACATGCAACATAATATAAATGATATAGGAAACTACTGGCGGTTCTTAAAGAGTGAAGTAATGGTTTGTAAACATAAGATTATTTATTTTCAGCTGTCGTCCCTTTACTTATTGTTACAATCGTTTCCAAGACGCCATTTCAGCTTCATTTGTTAAAAACATTGCTAGTTAATTAACAAAACTAATTTTTTTTATTGAAATGTTAATTAAGGTGACCACTTACATATTCGGTTAATAAATTTTATTTGTTTAAACAAAATTACTTTGTTGTAATATAATATTCTAATACCAAAAAAAAGTATTACGTAGCGTGAAAATATCTTTTGTGATGTAACTCTCTCAAAAGTACATAAAAATGGCTGCCATCAGGGGTATACATGTAGATTTATTAAATACACCTTGTGCGCCACCTAGGAACCAGATCTAGAACCCGACACTCGAAATTTTTGCTCTGTTACAATCGTACCCTGTTACAATAGACCCCACTCTCCCCTACTATTTTCCTCTTTCAAAATTTAAATATTCTGGTATGAACACAAAACTCTGTAATGAACACAAAACTATACACAGGGAATGAACGCAAAAACAGATATAACTGCTAACGGCATTTTAACGCTGAAATTAAAGATAGCTACTTGTTTCTCTCAGTTTTAGGATTGGAAACCGTTTTCAATTTGATGTCTATTTAGTTTAAAATTGCTTTACGCTAAAATTAAATTAATTTAGAATTACTTAATTAAAGTTTTAAAAAAAACTAAAATCGATATTTTATTCAAATTATTCGATTTCATTTTGAAGTCTATTGTAAAATTTTCGTTTAAATATTGTTTGATACTTAGAAACCTTTTGAACGCGTCGAATAGTATTGACACCACATTATTTTCTCCATTCCCTTCAACTCATGAAAATTTTTCCAGTGTCCTTCACTCCAATTTGTGACTCTAAAATGCATAGTTGTTTACAGTTATCATAGTAATAAGTGCCACAAAATTATTTCCAGAGAGTTGATAATTGCGCGAGGAGAAGCAAAATTATGTTCAAAGTATTTTTGACAATTTTTTCAAATACATTTCTTATTTCTATTAAAAAAGGAATTACAATTGATTTGAATGTTCTGTACTTTAGATTCGAAGCAGACGTTTGCAAGCTGTTTCAAAAAATCTTCGAAAAGAAGAATGCAATAAGGATATTCGAACTGTTCTGAAAGTGTCCGATATGAAATGTCCAGTTCCATTCTGGTTTGCAGTCCCCGAAATGTAACTATTTTTTTTTTTTTTTGCTTGTTCATTAGCTTGCATATTTTTGCCAGAACTTTGAATAAAGATTTCTTATTAACTGGAATTTCTTTTTTATAATAATACACACGCGCAGTAATTTATATTCATACTATATTTCTATTTCTAAGGTTTCACCATTCAATCAAAAAAATTGCAGAAGGAAGTTTTGCAGAAATTTACGAAATCAAGAAAGCTAACGGAGAAAAAAGAATCGTTAAGATAGTAGCAGTCGGGGATGTGGCACCGCGAAGCAAGGAAGTGCAGTTAACTTTCAAAGAAATGACCAGTGAGATTTGTGCATCATTGTAAGTGGACTCCTAATGTGTCTTTCTTATTTCAGAAACTGAAAACAATAATCGTGAATAAGCCACTTTCAAGTGTGGCCATATTCAAAACTTTTCCATCAACCATGGAAACTGAAGTTCAGCGCAGCATACAGGTAAAATTTGTTAAATAAAAAAAAATTTGGTAGTACGTTTTGAATATTTAACGTTTCTTGATTTTCTTAAAAAGTTATTGCAATTCACTATATAAACTGGTCATAATATACCTGTATAAAGCATGTAAACTTATTTTAAAAGACTATTGGTTACATATATCTAATTTTGAAAGTTCACTTCAAAATAAAAGTTTTGTCGAATTAAAGTGACTTTAAACCACTTAGGTAATTTACTATGATAACTAATCTATGCTAACTTACATTTAAAAATCGTTATTGTAGCACAATACTTTGTAATATTACTCTCAAACATTTTGGGGTATTTTTCATTTGTGTACCAACAAAATTGATTCAAACTATATAGTATGAAAGTATTTAAACGTTTGGTTTTTTTAAATTCAAAAAACGGGTTGCTATGTTTGAATTAAATAATTCTTAAGTTTGATGTGTCATTTGTATGAAGGCTAGTTTAGTTTGTTCTTTAATGAATTAAACTACTGTACATGCTAAATATTTAATGTCATAATTTTTTTTATGATTGCAAAACGTTATGAGCTGACAATTCATACTAAACTGTATTTTTCTTAAAGCTCCAATGTCAACATTATTACAATGCATGTCACACTGCTAAAGTTGCACTGCTTTCTTTAGAAGTTACGTTTCAATGAAATAATTAAAAAAACTATTTATTAATTATTAGAATAACTTTCTCTTCCAAAATGGATTTCTGCATGACTGATCTACGATAAAACTACATTATAAAACAAAAAGTATTTGCAATTCCATACATCTGGGTGACGGACTCGGAATTACGGTCCCATGGTTCTCAGTAGTACACCGAAGTAAAGCTGTTCTAGTTCATTTACGACGCACTAGATCTGCTCAATGGGCTATTGGCGACGGTCTAAGAAACATCCCTGAGGATAATCCTAAAACATGCCATCACAATTTTGATCCTCTGCAGAGGGGATGGCACCTCTGATTCGGTATCCCGACTACCTGCGTGGGAAGTCGAACACTTTACGGTAGAACAGTTTAACGAGGACCAATACCGCACACCCCCGGTCCCTACGCAGACTGATCCAAGTGCTCACCCATCCGCACACTGACCGCAGCCAGTGATGCTTCACTTCGGTGATCTGCTGGAAACCGTGTCTTCACGATCAGTCCACTGCGGGACCCGAAGTCAAGCATCACTGGCTGCGGTCAGTAAGCGGTTGGGGAACACTTTGATCGGCCTATGTAAGGATCGAGGGTGCACGTCATCAGTCCTCGTTGAACTGCTCTACCGAAAAGTGCTCGACTTCGCACTCGGGTCATCGAGATACCAGAGATACCAAAGCGGAGGAGCCATCCTCTCTGCAGAAGATCAAAATTGTGATGGCATGTCTTAGAATCATCCTTGGGGATGTTTCCCAGACAGTCGCCAATAGCACATTGTGCAGCTCCAGTGCGACGTAAATAAATACCTACCTCGTGTGTCTTATGAACGCCCCTGTGGTGAAATAGGTCAATGGTTCACTCACACTACTCATAAAGAATTGGAGGTCGTAAGTTCAATCCTTGAAGCCGATTGAACAACCAGAGTGTATACGCAGCAACTTTAAATGTGCCTAGACTGAAATATTGACTGAAAGTCAGAGGGATACAAGCTCAGGTGCTATTCACGTCACCTAACGGGAGTCAAAAAGAGTCAAAATCACGCCGCCTAACAGAGTTTTTAATGGTCATTAAAAGATGAAACTGAGGCTAGATGGACATGGTTGTACCATGCGGGGCAATTTAGCAGGATTTACTCATGTAATTTCCAAGACGACGATATCAGATGTCATGTTGTAAGGTCCATCGTTGGCTGGTATAGGGAGAATGGAATTAATTTTATAGACTATTCGCCCAAATACCCAAACCTGTGGGGTGGATTCAATTGCTGAATGCAACAACCATCTAAAGTCGGCGAATAAACGCATGTGTCTTCACCAAGGAAGAGAATATCACTTGCTATCATTCAAGGACTTGTAAAAAGCATGTCCTGTAAGGTTGAAGCAAAAATCGACTTTCTTGGAGACTCTACAAACAAATGAATTTGGATGAGCTTTATTTTTCTTTTGAATTACTATAAAATGTTTTAATACTTATCGATGGCTAGTATGGAAGCAATATCTTTGAATTCTTTTTGTTTCTTCTTACAGGGAACTATCGAAATTGGCCAATGGAACAGAATATCGTTGTCCATCGTACCCTTACATATACAGGCAAGTAGATCCATGAACATTTTCCATAAGCTCTTCAAATTAAAAATATATCCTACTTAGAAATGTTCTCTTAAAAAAATTAGATTAAAAATATAAATATATTATTGGAAAACTATGAACATATTATATTATGAGAAAAAATATTTATCGCAATTCAGCTTTATCAGGCATCCCAAAAATGATCGATGATTTGAGAAAATTAATTTTAAAAAAAAATGAAACAAGACGAAAATGTACGACTTGCTGTTTTCTGTTCTACGTATTTATTCACACCAAATTTCGCAATTTTTAACAAAGTTCATCGAAAAATTTGTTCCTTAACAGTAAAAAATTCTTAAATTTGAATTTATGCTGAATGTCAGACGTTTCTAACAGAAATATTTGTACGGGTATCTGTTTTTGTCTTAACATTGCACAACATAATTGTTGAAAATAGGGCCATTTTTAAAGCGTACCTCTTTTATAGTCAAAATTGCATTCTGGTAACGAATAACGATTTTGGGGCATCCACTAAACTAACTGTCCCATTTATCTCATATTTATTAACATAGTAACAATTCACAACTCAGATGATGTATAAATCTCAGTTCTCTACTTTTCAATACGCACAAAAATGTAGTAGAAACCAGAATCTTTCGGACTGAAGTTCTCTGAAAGAGGGTCATGTTATTGAAAAGTGAAAATCAACCCTGTGACCGGGGTAGGCGTTCCAGCACCCGCCGCTCTACGACCTCTATAAAAAATATTTCAGTTTTCCATCAAATGCTATAAAAGTATAAATTTCAACTGTAAATTCACCTTGAAAGAATAAATCATCCCTGCTGTTCGATCGGTGTTCTAGAATGATGTCACAGGCCCAGAAAAAATCTTGCAAGTATAAAAAATCTTACAGTGGTCTGCAGTGATTGAACAGGATTAGTCTGACTCGGTTTTGGAAGTTTAAAGTAGTTTTTAGAATAAGACTTTTTTTTGTGATGGGAATAGAATTTTTTTAATCATTAAAAAAATCCTGCCTTGGAAAAAATCTCTAATATATAATATATCGCACAATGGTCTGGCAAGATTCAAGAGGATTAGTTCAACGTGGGCTTGGAAGTTTCAGACGACGCAGTTTTCGAACGAGAGCTTTTTCGTTGACATAATGATGGACATATTAAATGACTAGTCTTACAAAGATCGAATGTCTGGACACGATATATAGGCAATTTCGTTCTATAACCGGACCCAATTTTTTGGGTGTACGGCTAGTAATACTCAACTCAGCATTATTGTAGTTTTTGATCCAATCCAGAAGACAATGGAACTCCTGGATCAAGTATTGGGAAACATTTTGCCTTCGTGGAGGACTTTTCGATGGAACTAACCAGCATTTGCGTTACATGAAGAGGAAATCCACGAAAACCTCTCACGTTGAGCCTTATCGAAAAGGGAACTCTAACCCATGATCCGTCTACTATTGAGGATATTTTACGCCAGCACTGCGGTCGAAGCAAGCCCGATGCGAAATTCGTATCGACCTGCCATCGCTGGGATTCGAAACGGATTCACCTCATTGGAAGACAAAAGCTTTATCCCCTGTGCCGCCATGGCTCAGGCAATTTCATTAAGATTGTTCAGGTTTTCATAACAAGCTTTTGAACCAGGTTCTTCGAAAGGAAGCTAAAATCCATTGCTAGCTTAACAAATATCGCTGATTCAACTACAAAAATCTCACACTGATAACATATTGCATGGATTTAAAATTTTAGAGGATACAAAATAAAAGTTTTTATTGTTTCACCCAAAAATATTTCATGTTGGTGGGATGGTCGTTAGTCTCTTTTTATAGCAGAGGTAACATCTTTGCAGTATTTAAAAACATTTTGGCCTTCGCAGATTTGCGACTGAGTTACATTTTATATGAAAGAATTGAACAAAATGATTTAACGAAAAATTGCTTTATTACTTTTTAAATATTATTGGAAACAATATGGCCATATAGTTATTAAAATTTTAAAAAATGAAAATAAAATGCTCTTTTAAAGGGATGTAGAGATTCAGTGTTCCCCCATCAAGAACTAAAGTTTATTTACCGTCGGGCAGAAGAGCCAAGCCCCATAGCTCTAACATCAAGAATTTAAAATTAAAAGGAAAGTGAATTGTTCCCAACTGACAGTTAGGAGCATGGGAAGATATCCATGGTTGGCGACCTATCGAAAGATAAAATTGCCAAAATCAAAGCCAACCCCAGTAATCAATATTAAATTTTGAAATAATTTGGTTATAGCTAATCGCCAAAAAGACCGTGAGAATTATAAATATGTAAGTTTTTGTGGTAAGATAAATAAAGAATGAGGAGTTAAAAATTGATTTTGATGTTCGATTTAATCGCGACAGTGAATTAACGAGTTATACATTTGTATTGAATCAAAAAGTTAGCCGTTACATTGATTGTTAAGAAGAGAATAAAATATTTATGTTTGCTTTTTATAAAAGGTAATAAAAATTAAATAATTGATTTAATTTATTTAGGAATGATTAAAAAAATTAAATTTAAAAATTAATAAAATTTTAAAAGAATGGAAATATGTAGTGCTTATTATGGCACCACAGTAAGTGTATCCGAGTGATAGTTGGTCAGTGTGAAATTTTGCCTACGAAATACTCTACGCGTATTACTAAGTTATTTAAGTTTTTTTTTATTGTTATGCAAGGAAGAATAAGTTATTTTGAATTCCTTTTTTAAATAACTTTTGTAGCCTATTAATATTACAACATCATAAGTAATAATAGCCAAGATTGTTTGAATTATTTTTTTTAAAATTTAATGTGCAATTTAAATAAATGGGTAGATAAATTTTCTTTGGCTTACAATAAGTGTTACTTGTTACATCGCAATTTTTTTAATTTTTATGAGAATAAAAGCAGTCATAGTTATGGCTTGCTTCATCATAATTTGAAGAACATAAAATTTAGAATTAAATTTTCGTGCATTCTTTAAGATGTGCTAGCATGTGTACAATTTCCCTATCAATTATTGTATATTTGACTCAAGAGAAGTTTAAAAACTATGTCCCAAATTTTTTCCTGGAACAAAGACGTATGTACTTCGATATAATATTAGCTATATAGTGTTATTTGTGTGCCGAAGTTGGAAAAGTAATCTTTCTTCCCACTGCATTAGTATTTAGTCTCTTTAAAAATTTTAATTTATGAAAATATTTCTGAGCTTCGAAAAACAATTTTTGTAATAAATTGAAATGATTTGGTTGGATTTCCACATACTTTAGAATCATCGGTGAATTTAAATAAAAATTTGGCAAATATTTATACAAAAATATCATATTTCAGAAACTTTTTAACACAATTGCATTATTAGTTCTAATTTCATACAACACTTGGTTGCCATGAATAGGAAAAGTCTTCCAGTAGTCTTTAAGATTGAGATTGAAACTGAAAGTGAATTTAGATAATAATAATTTCAATACATTTGATAAACCAGGTGACTAGTTGTTTAGAAAACATACGATAGCAAATATTTTTCTTAAAAAATCTTTCTTTAGAAAACAATGACTTTCTGAATTTTTAAGCAACGCCTTTCTTCCCTATCAATGTGTTATATGAATATATGTTACTTGTGTGTTATATGAAATATCGTTTATTCTTTTAGGGTGTGTGTTGTGCAAGACGTGTTCCCTAATGCTGCTTCTTCTGCTTGGAAGTTGTTTAATTTAAAAGAAAAGACTGATCATCCTTGTCCAGGTAATGTTTTAGGATGGAAGATATTTTCAATCAATAAAAATATGTATTTACTCACCACTTCACACAAGAAATAAAATTTTTAGCTTTTAGTATATCATATAGCCTTATTATAGTGCGGCTTTAAACAGAAGTCCTCGAGACTAAAAGTCTGGGGCTGTCTGCTACTATGGTAACAAGCTAGAGCACATTTCTAATGGAGATGAAATGGAGGAAAGAAAGTATCGATTGGTTTACTCACTACGACCTATGCCAAGATTAAGACCAAACTATTCACCCCACACTCCTATTCGAAGTGTTATTTTCTCGTAACCATAGTACCCGCCACGATGGGAGATGGGTGTCTGGAGGAGTTCTCTTGAAAGCCGCACTATACTCTTCATATGGATGTTTGACTGAATGTAAACAATAACAAACTACAGGAAACCGGAAGAAATTTAGCAGACTTACTGTGTATCCCTCCGCTTATCTCGTGTTTACGAGGCGATGAATAAACACGTTTAATATTCTAGGAAGTTTTATTATTAAGATTTGTGATTAAATGTACGTGCTATTTTAGAGTTTTCTGTAAATTATAAATTCTAACTAGTTGTGAGCCTAAAACAAATTTTACAAAATTAATATCGCAACATAAAAAAAGTGTAAGGTTAGTCATGTTTTGAGTGTTATCCCTGATTTGGCCATATTTGTGTAAAATAGCACAGTTTGTTATTTTGTGGGAAGCATCATAGCAAGTTGCAAGTCTTCCAAATTTATTCTTTGTTTGTTTCGTTAAAAGTTAGATTGAAAGAACGCGTTATATCGAAGAAACTACAAGTATAATAATTTTGGATAGCGCATTTTTATAAGCTTAGGCGCAGAAATCAGTCGGAAGTAGTAATACCACGAATTTCAACCCCCAGCGCCATCTGCGCTTAGTTTTACACGCTCAACTATCCATAACATTTAGCATCATTGCTATTTTCAAAATGCCATCTGTTTATTTCGATTGTTATCTTCTTTAAATTTTAAAAAATTGTTTGAATCTCACTTTACTACGTTTTATCAAAACATTATTTTCTACACCTTAGCGGTATTGCGATTAATGGGAACATTTCTTCACATGCGCTGTGAAGTTCAAGTAACTCTTAACTTTTGCCTATTAACAAAGTAAATAAACCATTTATAAAAATTTTAACTAACCATTTCCCTACTAGTTAGTGTGCAATAATCCTATCTGGAGCTTAGCATCTGATGACAATACTAATTCCAATCTTCTCCTGACCTCTAGAGGCATAATTTGCCACAGGAATTACCGTATCATCAATCATAATTCCGATAATTTCCTAAATTACTAAAATCCTCCAAACTCAACTGGAGCTTTGTGTCTAATATCATACATAAAATTAAATCGTTTTATGATCAGCACAAACAGAATTCTTTGACACATAGCTTCCGAAGGGAATTTACAACCAATTAAAATTTTCTTTAATGTCCGACTAGCTGGGATCATCAAATTTTGACTGCTGCTCTGTGCTGGATGACTAAAAAAACTAAATCTATCTGACAACTATAAGCAAAATTCAAAAGCATATTATTGAAAAAAAAGGAATTTAAAGTCAATCAAAACTTCGATTACTGCGCGAATGGCTATATTGTTTAAATTTAAACTGGAGCTCTGTGATAGCAGGAAATGCATAGTAAACAAATTGGAAGGGTTTTCCTTGCCGACTTCCGCTCCAAAATGGCCACCAAGATAAAAGATAGCGGGTTTATAGTTTCAACATGCAGAAAAACATACACGCGTGTAAAAAAAACTAATAAAAATATCATAGATGGATAGTTTGCAGCGTAAAATACTTACCCGACTCCGGACAAACCACTGTCTAAACACAAGCAATATATTTTAATTAATTTCAAATACAAGAACAGGACAATGCTACTTTGGTTTGTTGACAATTGCAGTTGTCACAATGGGGTACTGATAAGAAAACACCGCCAATACTTTTTTTTTCTTTTGAGAATCAGCGAATCCAAGTCATTGATTAGAATTAATAGATTCGAATCAACAAATTTAAATCGGAAAATCAGAAGTAACAGAGCCGACCGGCCTGTGTAGGGGGCAGGGAACTGTCCTTGCATCAGAAAGGTCCTGGTTTCGAATCCCGGGCAAAGCATGGATGTTCCTTTCTCTCTCTGTGTGTTCTATGTCCTTTCTCCTTTGTGTGTGAATGTGACCAGCCCTATAAACGAGTTGTGGTTGCGTGAATGGCGCGGCAGAAGTCGAATTCTTGGCCATAGATGGCGCCACTGAAAAACAGGAACAATCGCACCCCCACTGCCTATGTAGGCATACGACAAAAAAAATAAGTAACAGACTTACTTTGTTGATACAAATCACAGTTAATAAGTTGATTATAATTGATTTCACTGTAAATAACTGATTACATGAATGGTAACGAAACAAATAACTATCTCTTTTTTTCACTACCAGAGCATTATTCATCAGACCAAGCATTTATAGTTATTGAAACAGAATTAGCTGGAACAGATATGGATGAACTTAAGGTTGGTATACAATTTGATAATAAAAAAAATAATTAAATTTGGATTCTGAAAATATTTTTAGATTTTACTTAATTACTTTCTTTAATTTTTTCAGATCATAAGCTATTTAAAAGCTCTTTCTATATTCCACCAAGTAGCAGCTGGGTTAGCTGTAGCTGAGGAGAAGCTCCAGTTTGAGCATCGAGACCTTCATCCCGGTAATATCTTAATAAAAAAGTGTGGAAACGATGAAAAATTAGATGTATGCTTAAGGGGTGAAAGATATCAGGTAGAAACTTACGGTATCAAAGTAACCATCATTGATTTCACGTATTCAAGATTACAAACGGGTAAGAACAAGTACTGTACCAAGATTATAACTGGTTCCTCTAAAAACACCCAGTGGTTTGAAAAATAAGTTTTAGCATAACGGAAAGATAGAAATTTGATTCATTTTGCATAGATAACTAGAGAATTTTTCCTCACTAAATATCAAATAGTTAAAAAGATCATAAATAGATGGCGCTGCTAACTGAGATAAACTATAGAACAGTGTTTTCAGACTAAACTGCAGTTGAAGCAACAATGTAGCTCCAAATGCAAATATTTCCGTTGGAATGATCAGACGTACCGCAGAAAACATTGTTTTTGTGGTATGTCCAAGGTAACAAGATGTCCTCAAAACTTGAGGACTGTCTTCGAATTTCGTTGATTGTCCTCGAAAAATTTTATACTCTTCGAGGACAGAAAATTTTCCCAATTTTAACATCGGTTCTCAAATTTCCTCGTATTTTTCCTCGATCGCATACTTTTTTTATGTGCAGTAAAGTATCAAAGGAGCAAGAAATGCGAACGTTTTTTTAAACAAGATAGTTTTGCCTTTCAGAGAATGCAAACGAAAAGCAAAAAAGCGCCATGGATGAAAACGCAACGCACATCTTAATATAATTTCAGTAAAAAAATATGCAAATTTTAATTATCATGTACAGATTTATTTTACGAGTTCTTAATTGAAGAATTTTATACGATATTTCAAAACTGCTTCGAAATGAAATCTGTAGTTGAAGATGGTTCTACCCCTGATATTAGTTATCTTTGTTGCTCATATAAATCAATATTTTCAATAAATACATGCGTATCCTTAAATCGTAAAACTTTCCGAAAACGGTCCTCAAATCATGGATCATGAATCTGGTTACCTTACATATCTCAAATCAGTTAAGGCCTTTAACGATTTTTTTAGTCAGCAGCCCCTCCTTATGGCGAATTTTTTAACCAATTTTGATATTTCGTGAGACGAAACTCTTTCATTTCTTAGACAATGCACAGAAAACCATATATATACAAAGTATTGCAAAATTATTAGATCATACCAAATATCTCTCATTTTTATGGTACACTGCGTAAAATAAATAATTTTAAAATAGTGAAGCAACTGAAATAGGTTATATTTTCTTAAATAAATCAAAAAGTGAAGAAAAAAAATTTAATCAGTTTCAGACAGCATACGATTTTTCAAAATCTGTGTTATTCATAGATATTAGAACGTCTATTTCTTTTCTCAAAATCATTTGAGTTATGAAAATCTTTTTATTTCTTATTTGATAATCATTCGTAAACTGTAACTTTGCATCGCACAAAGCACAATCTATAATATTATTTTAAAAAAAAGTGAGAATTTAATGTATTTATTTTCATAAGAAAATTCACAATGCCACTCGAAAAAGAATTATCTGAGCTGGAAGTTCGGAAAATTGGATTTTTCAAACGCTCAGGAAAGTCCGAATGTAAAATATCCACGATAATTTAGCATTCTAAAACCGATGTTCATAATGAGCAGAAGTTATTCTGATGGAAAATATGAAAGATCAGATAATAAGCGTGAATTATCAGCTCTGGATAGATACATTTTCCAACTTGCATCGAAACAAGTAACTTGTTTAGTCTCGCAGAAGTAAATCAGACAACTGGAACATTCTCTCATGCAACTGTATTTCGTACTTTTTTTCAAATGTTGTTTTTCGAAAATTAAAAAAAATACAAAACTGCTAAAGCATTTTAGAGGAGAGAGGCTGTAGTTGGCACATGAGGTTATGAGCAGAAATGCAGTTTGGGAAAATATTATTTTCTGCCGACGAAAGTAAGTTAAATTTAGATGTCCAGGAATAAATACTACGGGCATAATTTGCGAATAGAACCTCGGGATTTCTTCAGTAGGCAGATGGGTGGTGACTCGATAACTGCGTGAGGAGCTTTTGCGTATGATGGTAAATGCGACCCTGCCACGAAAACATTGGACTTAAGTTCTCTGGAGAAATGGACTCAAGTTGTTATCAACCATTACTTTACCAACACTTTATATGTATAGATAATAGTGGCTTTCTAACATACAATGAATCTATGCAAAAGTAAAGGTCGGCAATAACAGGACTTGGAGGATTCCACCTAGTCATGATTGATATCAACAAAATAGTCCTGGGGCTGCCCTGGAGCTAAAAGGTGATAGGAAACTGCAGACAGCTATCACAAGACTAATCAGTGGTCATACCCGCGGACTGACATTTGTTCAGGGTCAAAAGATTCCTGAAATGTAATGTGCACCAGGCTACACCTGATCATTTGCCGTCCTGTATAGGGCTAGAGAAGAATTTTATCTTGGAGGGTCCGGCAATATTATATGATTTTCTGTCGGTGAGCGGTCTAGCCTTGTTATAGGCCAAGTGGAATAAGTAACAACAACAAAACACTTTATATGTATTGGTCCACTCCTAAAAGGTTCAAACTAGATATTTCATCAAGACAATACGCAATGCCATGTATCCCAATCAACTAGAAATCAGTTTCAGAAAGAAAAATTCGAAGTCCTTAGCTAGTCAAGCCTGGTCCTGATCTTAATCCTACAGAAAACTTGTAGGGTTACTTGTCAGAACGATTGAGTGCAAAAAACCGTCAATATGACTCTTCATGAAGTAGCTCTTGTGGATGAATGGGACAAATTTCCTGAAGTTTTGCTTAAGAACATGATTGAGTCGAATGAAAATCGAGTCTGAAGTTATCCAGAAAAATTGAAGATCAACATCCTTTTAGTTTTGTCAAAGAATTTCATTTCAACTGGTGGTCTTATAATTTTGCAACAGATATTTAAGGGGGGAATTTTTGATTTTGTTAACAAAATATTTATATTTAGACATATCTCATAAAAATTGTATGCATAGATTTTTTTTTTAATTCATTTTTATTAACCTAATTTAATTTTGGAAAATTTAGATTACATATTACAAAATGCACAAAAGCCATAGTGGTCTCATAATTTTGTTACACACAGTATATCTCCATTTTGATTTTTTAATGTGAATTGTCGGTTATTTTTACCACATCCAATACTTAATGTTTGCTATCAGGGCCCAATAAAAAAGAGAGACAAATATGGAAGCCAATGACTCTAGAGTGCCCGGGCATGATTAATAATAAATCACATCAACTTTTCCAATCATAAATGTTAATAGTATGTTTAAATTTTTAATGCATTTAAATAACTAATTTTTATTTTATTTTTCCTAATTCTTAAAAACATACCAAAACTTTTCATAAGAACTGTAGAAACGTAACGCACCCTCCCTAATGTATATTTTTAGAATCTTTATATAAAATATAATCCTAAAAAATCAAAATTTGGTACCGATAAATAATTAATGTCATTTCCATTAACCAAAACTAACAAAACTCAAAATAGTGTTCCACTGAGTTTGCTGGATTAATGCTAGGTGTTACTGAGTTAGTGAAATCACAGAGGCGTGAAAAAAATCCCAGAGGCGTGTCCTACCTTTTTTTCTAAAAACATCTCTAAAATATCTGATTGGAAAGTACGGGTTATTGCATTTACAGCAAGACTTTCAATGAATTAAAAAGGCGGACAGTACAGCTTTCTCGAATCTCATTTGTTATTTTTACTGATGTTAGTTTTAAAGCTTAATTCTGTCTCGTGAAAAACGATAAAGAGAATAAATAAATAAAATAATGTAAAAGTTTTCAGTCATTAATATAATATTCGAGTAAGAAAAACGTGCTTTCTATTCAATTATGGGATGGTTCATATCACTTAGACGCTGTCGGGCAGTTATTTTGTAGCACTCTGTTGACCGTTTATTATATTTTATGAAGTTTTAAACTCGTTATCTTGATGGGGAGCTAATTCATGCTCTAACGAATTTACTGAACAGAAAAGTACAATCTTTGTGCTTTACTTCTAATTTTTCATTCTAAAAAAATTATGGGCAATAAAGAAATATTAATATTGTTTTAATTGTTACTTGATAATATTTAAAGTCCCATAATAATGATTATTTAGCCTTATAAATAATAATTATTTAGCCCTATAAGTAAGGATTATTTAGCTATATAAATAATTATTGTTTTCGTTAAAAAAAATAATCCCAAAAAACTGAAGTGGTAAAATCAGTTGAAGTAGTTTTAAAGTCATTTTTAGACCTGTTAACAAAATCAAATTTCACTCTCTTAATGATAATATTAACTCTGATAATTGCTGGAGTATTTACTGTATTTCTTTGACTATATCGGGCAAACTAGATGTGCTTTCAAATTTAGACATAAGGAACACGATAGATATTCTTATTATCAAGAATACGAGAAATCATCAAGCACATTGCTGGAATCTTGGACATAAATTCAATTTCGACGATGCTAAAATTATTTCTATTCCAGTCATCTTGATTCCCTGGAATCTTGCTTTATTCTTAGGAATGCTGATTCACTTGTTAATGACATTAGTTCCTCTCCATTGCACATGGAAGTACATTTTACCCTGATTTGCCACTCTCGGCCCATGGAACAAATGGCGTAGCTTCTAATTTAATTTAAATGAGAGAGCATTAATTTTTAAGATATTTAGTGACAAAGTTTAAGATTTGGTTGGAGATAGCGAGCAAAGGTTGGAGCCCCAGTACTATTAAAAAATAAACTTTTAGGTTTGATTTTTTACCCATTATATGACCGTATAAAATATTGTATTTGCAATTTACGAAACTTAAATGTCGCTTTCAGACTTGGAAAAATACAACAGTAAAATTTTATAAAAAAAATAATTTTTTTTCTTTAATTGAACGTAATATAATAAAACACCCTTCTCTTTCAGAGGATGGTGTTAAATACCTAAAAATCGATCCAATATTTGATGCGAAACCACGTGCACGAAAAGGATTTCTTGATCACCGTTTCATTTATGGAAAAATGAGTGAATACACAAAGTAGGTGAAATATGATAAGTCAAAAATGAGAATAAAAACAAAAATTTCTGATCAATTTTTATTTATTTTTTAAAAATTAGAGTTTTCAAATAATCAATATTTAAGTGAGATAGAATAAAACAGTTTTCTTACTTTGCAAGATTTTTTTGTGGTTAGTAAGAGCAAGGGAGGTGTAACATAATTATAAACCAGTTTAATAGCAGGTTGAGTTTAAATGTGGCAAAAAGCAGATAACATACTAATAACATACTAACTAATCACATGAACTAGTATCAAATGTTTTAATCTTAACTTAGCCATTTTCTACTTCAACAATGGCTGATCAGAGTAAGTAAACGGTTTTTTCTCACTACCATACTGCTAGAAATTTCACGGGAAAAGTAGTTAAATAACAGTTCATTTAAGTGTTAGTTAACCATTTTTCCCGTGTTCGTTTAAATGTCTAAAGAAAAACCGTTTTTTAACTAATTCCATCTAATACGGTTAAGCAACCAGAATTTTATCACACCAACTATGCCCACCTAAAGAAACCACTTAGTTTCTTATAGCATATATTATAGCTTAGAGGGCTATTCAGTCCTCATGACCAACAGAACAAGGGTATGAGTTCTAGCATTGACACCACAGTATTTTCTCTATTCCCTTCAACACATGAAGAGTTTCTATATCTTGCACTCCTCAATTTGTGACCCAGGACTATGGAAATGCAATACTCTCATTTACGCATACATAGCAACGCCATAAAGCTACTTAGCACAAACAACTCCAGCAACTCCCTCTTACATTAGGTGAAACAACCAGGTAAACTAATTTAACTACATTCAATGGTTTATTTGATAAAACACAGCTTAACTACCACCTAACGCCAATGTCCGTTATCTAACGCAAAATCTAGCTCCAATGTCCAATTAAATTTTTTTATGGTTTTGAAATCTTGCTTGTTGTAAATGGTTAAAGCCGTACAGTTTTGTATTCATAATATTTTAACCATACTAGTTGTGAACGGTTTCAAAACCATAATGGTAAAAAAATGTTCTTTACCGTAAACTTTACGGTTAATTGGATGGACAGACTGCTGCCGGTTATTCGACCATAATAAAATTCCAACATTGTAAGTAAATAGTTTTGACCAGGGCTCGAAAAAACTCAAAAATTTTACCCGTCCCCCAGGACGGCTTGTCCAACAATGAACCCGTCCTCGTTTGAAACTTACCCGTTGTTTCTAAATAAATAAAAATATAATTTTTTCATATTTATTACGAACATTTATATAAATTGCTCAATGAATTATTAGTTACTAGGATTACATTATAAAGTAATAAAAGAAATACTAGGTTATTAATAGTAACCTAGTACTTCTTTTATGAAATAATTTATTTCATAAAAGAAAGAAATAATAATAATTTATAATTATTGAAAATGTATCACGAACATTTACGGGAAAATGGCCGTCCGCGCGGACGTCGGATTCGAGAAATTCGTTGTCCGCGGGGAATTTTTGACCACCGAGGGCGGGCGGTTTTTCGAGCCCTGGTTTTGACGCCTTATATAAGTAAATTTTGTAGGGGTTTTTTTCAGCAGTTATTGTTTTCCAACATCATTAGTTTATTTTTATAAGTGTGAAAGCTTACTTCAATTAAAATCATAATTTTCAGAAAGAGATGGAGCACGTTTAGTCCCGGGACCAATATCCTATGGCTGCAGCACATAGTTGCAGTTCTGCTCGAAAAAGTTGGAAAATACAGGAAAACACAGACACTGAGTAGCCATGAAAAAACAGCGTTGATTACTTTGATGATTCACATGAGAACGTGTCTTTTGTTTAAGTCAGCAGCTGAATTTGTCCGAGAAGAAATTTTTATTTAAACGACTTCAATAAAATGACGAAAATAAAACCTTTACAGCTTTTCAGTTTTAAACCTGTTTTATTCATATAATTAGAATTTTAGGAAATTTAATAATAAATAAAGAAAGAGTGAACGATATGCGTCTACCATATAATTAATAATAAGCTTCGAACTTTCTACTTGTTCTTTAAAAAATTACGTTAATACAATTTGAAATTATAAACTTAGTATTAAAAAAAACTTTTAATTATTTTGGCTTTTTAGTCTCCCATGAATGAAAATTAATTAATTTGTACAAAGTTTCAAAATCATTCATGAAAGTTCAAGAAGCCAAACACTTGTACACAACTATAAAAGCTGTTTATCCACAAATAATTCCATGCAAAATATAACTTTTAGTAAATATTTTTTATTGAGTGAATTGTAAAGTGTTAAGAGAATTGTAAAGTGTAGTGAATTGTGAAGTGTATTGAAGTGTAAGGTGTAATATTTTTTACATAATTTTAAAGGATTTATCTTTATATGGAAAAATACAAAATTTGAGTGAAATAGGGCAAATAGTTTCTGAGAAATCAAATTTTAAAAATGTGGCTGCTTTAAAAGTTGATTTCTCAGGAGCCATTGAGCTGATTTCGCTCAAAAATTTTATTTTGCCATTCGAAATTTCATTCTTTAAAATGAAGGGAAAAACTTACAATTCAAAAGTTTTTTTACTATTATTAAATAAATAATAAATATTTACTAAATTTTTTTATTTTTTATGGAATTATCTTTGGAAAACGAATTTTATAGTTGTGTGTAACGATTTCTCAATTCCCTTTAAAAGTTCTCGAGATATGACTAAATATACAAAAAACAAAATGAACATTTTGGGGCCCAAACTTTAGACTGCTCTTCTTACCAAACTATGGGGACCATATTTCCCAAATTGTTTCTAATTGGAGATCGGAAATCGGAATCCATCGAAAAATAGATATGTTTATTCAGATAAAATACGTTTTTGTGACTAATTTTTCAACTTAAAAATAGTCTGCACTTATTAATAAACATATTTGAGGTCTCTCTCTCGAGCCATTTAAATGGAGTCCTAGAACGAGAAGATCCGATTATTGGATCAAAATTTATTCAGGGTGATCCGTTTTTTTATTTTGCGCACTGTACCTGTGTATCATGCAGCTTTAACTATACATATCACCTACACATTGAACTCTACACAAAGAAAAAAATTGGC
This sequence comes from Parasteatoda tepidariorum, assembly GCF_982258835.1. Taxonomy (NCBI): domain Eukaryota; kingdom Metazoa; phylum Arthropoda; class Arachnida; order Araneae; family Theridiidae; genus Parasteatoda; species Parasteatoda tepidariorum. Next base: position 16,159,822 of record NC_141756.1, on the reverse strand, counting down.
AAAAGTACCGGGCTCTACCGTAATGACATTTCTAGCAACAAAAAAATAATAATAATAATAAATTTAGTAAAACCGAAATATACGGTATTTAAACCATTTATTTAAAAAATTTTCAGTTGGCATGATAGCGGTTTAGCGAAAATTCTGGTTTTCAAAATTATAGTTCTCATTACTAGACATTTAATGAAGAATACAAAGTTAATAAGTAAATTTAACCGAATAAAATATTTCTGTATCATGCTCTTAGGTATCATGATAAAAATAAAAAATATTGCAGTATTTACCAGACTTGATCACATATTATAAAACCATGCTTTATTATTAACGTTACCAAAATCATTACCGAAGCTCCTCTGTAGAGCTTTTAGTAAGACCATTCTTTTTGGTTACATAAAATCAGGAACACGGTAGACTCTACCATTCATATTTTGGTAATTTTGAACCTTGTTTTTTTTTCCTCAATACTATGCCCTATTGAAGTGAATTCTAAATTAAAACTTTTAAAAAGTCTTCTTGAAGGTTGAATTATGAAATAAAATTAATCCTATGACAATTTTTACAAATAGCAGGGAAAAAATAAATAATTTACAGTTCACTAAAAAAAAATGCTTTCTTTGAGAACAAAAAAAGTCTTAAATGAAATGAGGCAGATGATAATTTATAATACTTAAAAAGTGAAAGTTTGTAACAAAAGCCTCAATTTAGCGACCACGTAAAAAAAAGAAAACCTATTGCATTTCTTTCGTTCTCAAACTTTTACGAATCTTATTTTTACAATGTAAAGAAGATTCTTTCTAACCTCTTTTTGTGCTGCTACATTAAACAATTTTTTTTTTCACAAGAGCGCTTTCAAAAACAATAAATTATGCGAAAAGTAAACAAGCTGTTCTAGATATGTTTGCGTATGATAAGGCTATTCGAATTATTTTAACGTAAAAAAACATGAGAAAAAATAACCTGTTTTAGAGACGAATTTTTTGAATTAAAATTTATTTAAATAAGTATCTAGCGAGTTTCTAAGAATACAGTAACCATTACTTGATTAAAAACTTCATTCGCTTAAAAAATATACATATTGAAAATAACAAATTGTTATATTTTATTCCAATTTTTATATTTTTGGAAAATGGAAATAACAGTCGACATATTGTTATATTATATTCCAATTTCTACATTTTTGGAAATAACAGTCGACATATTGTTATATTATATTCCAATTTCTACATTTTTTGAAATTGGAAATAACAGTCGACATATTGTATTCCAAGACTATATTCCAATTTGTATATTTTTGGAGATTTGAAGTAACAGTCGACATACTATATTCAAATTTGTATATTTTTGGAAATTGGAAATAACAGTCGACATATTGTTATATTATATTCAAATTTCTATTTTTTTTTTTTGGAAATTGGATATAACAGTCGACACATTGAATTCCAATACGTTATATTCCAATTTGTATATTTTTGGAAATTGGAAATAACAGTCGACGTATTGTTATATTATATATTTCAATTTGTATATTTTTGAAACGAATGAAGTTTTCAATCATGTAATATCTTACCACTTCAGCTTCTTGAGATTATTTATTTAATACAGTAACCACTTTTTTGAAGTAGGTCATAATATAGTAAAAATACTTTGCAAATTACGAGTTTTAGAAAAAAAATATTTCATATCTGTGGAATAAAGCAAAGACTTATAAAGTTATTAAATAGAGAATATTTTACCTATTCTTGAAAAAAATACCTAGATATATAATATCTACCTAGTTGTAGGCGCGGTATAGCCACAACTAGCTCTTGCGCGAAAAACTCCAAACAAACAAAGTTTCGTTCTAAATCAACGTGCATGATCGGATCTTCACGTTCTAGGACTCAATCTTAAAGGCTTTAGGGGTGTCCTCAAATGTGCTAATTAATAAGTGCAGGCGATATTTCAAGTTACGAAATCAGTAAAAAGCATCCAGAAAAATCTAATTTTAAAAAAGTCATATTTTTAAAATTCGATTTCTCAGGAACTATTAGACCGATTTAGCTAACATTTTGTATTTTTTCATGCGAAATTGCATTTTTTTTAAATTATGCAAAAGAATTGCATTATTCTAAAAGTTCAAATAATTTTTGACCTTCCTTAACTAAATTAATAAAAAATAACAAATATTAACTAAAAGTTATTATTTGACGGAATTATCTTTGGTTAAACAAATTTTATAATAGAGTGGAAGGAAAAAATTTTTAATTCTCTTAAAAAATTCTAGAGATATAGCGAAATACGTAAAAGGTAAAATTAACATTAAGGTGTTCAAACTTTGGATAGCTCTCCTGACCAAACTATTGGGACCCTATTTCTCAGGTCACGGCTACTCCCTATATTTTGAGGATCAGAAATCCGATTTCGTCGAAAAGAAAGAAGGAATTAAGTTTTTGTGTCTGATTTCGCACATTAAGACAACATCAGCACTTATTAATTACCATATTTGAAGTCACCTCATCGAGCCATTAAGATTGAGTCCTAGAACGTGAAAATCTGATCATTAAATCAAAAGTAATTCAGCGTTGTCCATTTTTTTTGCCGCATTGTGCATTCAAATAAACACATTCATCATAAGTATAGTTCGTTCACCAGAAGTTGAGACTTGGCTCCACCTCCTGGGACGCAGAGTTCATTTCAGCGCGGGAGTTAGAAGAGAAACATCTCCGTTGTTGAAATTGAGACAACCCTTAATTTGCGCCAAACACAAAAAGTGAATTATTTTTCAGTCATTACTTTGCTTTATCATCTGCTATTATACCTTTTGTTACACTAGCTAATTAAATATAGTTTAAATTTAAAAACTGTTGTTCTCCCAGCGAAATGGCTCATAAAGGACAAACTATTCACTCAAAAGAAAGAAATATCATAAGAAATGGTGCAAAATATAATCAAATTTATGAAATATTTATTGTTAAAAAAATGCACATAAAGTTTGCGAAATAAATATTTTTGCCAAACGATCGCCAAATAGCAACATTGTTCAAGTTTGCTCACAACCTTCTCCCAAAAATAGCGAAATAGTATCGTCGCATACCACGTGATGAAGGCGGAGCCAAGTGCCAACTCCTGGTGAACGAGCTATAGTAGCATAAACTATGTACACAAGATGTGCATTCCAAAGTTTACACTCTAAATTTGCCACTTAAAATTGTAAAGAGCCGTTTGCATTATCTGTGGTAGGAAAAATAATATTCGTGGCTTTTTTTGAGAAAAAAATAAACATATGGTTAATATGAAGTGGAAAATTTCGTGAGCGTTTAGAATTTACATTTATCATTGTAGAAATATTTTTAAGTCATACTAAAAACTATGTTATCATTCTGCAATTATGTGTTTTATAGAACACTATTGTAGAAAAAATAATAAGTGGTATTTTGAGAGGGGATTTAAAGGCAGTATAAGGATTCATGTAAGACGGAAAACTGTCTAAAACGATCCTTTTGTTCGATATTGATTCCACCTTAGATAAAATTTACTGTGTTTGTTTTAAAACAGCGAATAAATGCTTTTGAATGTCTTTTCCTTTTTTTTATTTAATCTTTTAAAGCATTATTTTCTCAGTTCTTACCAAGGTAACGTATTCATAAATATTTATTAATAGGGATTTCAAAAGGTAAAATGCCTTACTCCGAAATAACAGGTTATCGCTTCTTAAAACGAAATGCTCCAGTCAATAGAAAACAGCAATGCTTGCAGATATGAATAACAATAAGCGGGGGGTAAACAGAGAGAATTCTGCTGAGTGTAACATTCTTGCCACAATTGGGTGGAATCTTAGGGCGCCACATAAATCATCCATCATCCATCTCACAAAGCAAAGCTGGTCGATGAGTTGCAGCCTGAGCTTCTGCTTTTGTCAACCAAGTCGTTATAGACCATTACGCAGTCATCTGGCTAAGTGGCAGAAAAGTCAAGATTTCGCCAACAAATATACTTCCATTTATATATTTCCCTATCTCGCAAAGAGTTTTTTGCTCAATTCGTATGGATGTTTTTGGATCATCAGCCCTACAACTTCTTTTATCGAATCTCGAGATAGAGATAAGAAATAATTTAAACTGAAAAGTCACGTTCTTGTAAGAATGTTACTTTTTTGGAAGAAAGAAAAATTTCTGTGGCGAAAAATTTACTTAAAATGATTTATCTACTTATATATTGAGATTTATTTGCGAAAGTGATAATTAAGGAAACACAGATTCCTATATTATCAAATAACAACATTTCAAAATATGCAAACATATTTTACAGCATATGTTTAGAGTGCAAATTTGAATCAATGAGATAAATCATCTACTTTAATATTTAATAGTATTACATAAGTACATTGTAAAAATAGAACAAGTGCAAAAAACAATGCAACAACTAAAGAGCCTGAGTTACAAATAAACCTTCGCATAAGTTGTTGTTGTTATTTTAATAGTCATCAATACTTTTGTTCAATAACTAAAAGTGCATCAGTACGAACATTTTTAATTGAAGCCTACTTTTAAAATGTTTTTGATTTAATTAGGTTCCAAAATCACCGTTGCAAAATGCAAAACCTGCGTCGGTGTTTTTGAGATGTGTAGAACACATATATGGATAAAATATTAAGTAGAAATGTTGAACATAAGTAAAAAAAGCTTAGAAAACTATAGGAGTCACCTATACTGTAGATTCTATAGTATAAGAAGTGATTAACTAAATACTAACACAATTGTTAAGTTTTCCTCGTTTTAATGTGTGTTTAGTCTAAAGATTACTCACTCAAATTCAAAAATAATAATCAATACTAATTAATAACAATTAATAATAATTAATAGTAATTAAAAGTAATCAATAATAATAATTAATATCTAATTAATAATAATTAATAAATAATAATAGTTTTATTTATTATTATTTTTAAAGTAATAATTCCTTTCAAATGGTCTCGAATCTCAAAGTTTGGATTCCAACTCTTGGTTTGTTCATTTATAAACAAATATTACACAGGCCTTCATTTTTTTCTGTTTGGTGTCTGAAATTTGAAAATTCATTCTTTTAATATTTATCACACTTCTTTCATATATGTAAATAGGTTGCATCTAAGGGTTTGTAGATTTACTGTACCTAAATATTTACCAAAAAAAGAAAGTTTTTGCATTGCTCTCTAAAAATTTAAATTCTTTTTTACTACATTTTGTAAATTCATTTCAATTATTTGAACTTTAGCGTAGCTACCCAAAATCAAAGAGAAAATTTTTAATTTTAAATAGCACCAATGATTTATTTTTTTTTTAAAATTAGAGCTTATAAATTAAACTTTGTTTCTTATTTAGTCAAGATCAATTTTATGTCACTTGATATATTGTGTCTTATTTGAAAATTTTCCTGCTCTTACCAAATAAACAATAGAACTTCTTTCACGTTAATTAATATATTAATTGCACGTTTCTTAAATGCACGGATAATGACTGCTCATAACATACTTTTTATGAAGACATGGGCAAAATTCAAGCTTGAAATATATGGACATTAAGAATCACATTAAAGATCACTAATTAATATTTAAACTAAAAAAAGAGAAATCTGCGAATCACTGTTCTGGAGTGCGGGACAGAAGGCTGTTTGATTGCCGAAAACACATATAAAAGTAGAAGGGCAGTAAAACTGATTTTGATGTTTCCTTCCTCACTAGCGATTCAACAGGTTTCGATTGTTTCGTCCTTCTTTAAACATCGATGCGCAGATTTTTCATCTTGTATCTGCTGCGAAACATCCTGTATTTATTTTTCTAAAACAAATTATACATTAACGTGAATGTTAAATTTCGTGTAACCGACGCTAAATGTATAGTCACAGCAAACCTAACATTTTAGCATCGTTTATGGTACTATGTTCCACCGGTATAATCGCATAAACACTGTTTATAATTTTGTTAGGGGAAGAGGCAGTAAACGAAAACAGATTCTATAGTAAAGTAGAATTTAATCAGTAAGCACATGAAACTCCAGTTAGTTCAGATTATGAAAAAATTCAAAATTGCGTGAAAATAATAAGAAAAGCTAGCTTGTTTACTTATTAGTGTGAGCTGCTTACAATTTTTTTTATTATAACATTTCTATGAAATTTTTCCTTTGATTTGCGTTGTCCACAATTCTATCTTTTAATTCATTTAAAGGCGCAAGGAAAATGTCCCTGTAGCAGAATCGTGGCGACACGGCGGCATTGTCGCAGAACGTTACTGAGTTCTTACAGAAAGACTTTTTCCTCCTTTGAGAAGTAAAAAACTTTGGTTTTCTTTTCTGCAGAAATTTTTGAAAGATTTTTTCTTTTCTTCGGAATTATATTCAAAAGATGCTTTTATCGCCTATCGGAGTGGTGAAAAAATGCTTTTGATTTTTCTGTTCTTATTTGAGAATATATGAAAAATAAAGAATAATGAAGTAAAAAACAAAACCATCTTCAAACTTTTCTGCAAATTCATTGATTCAGTTTTTAATGCAAATTTATAAATCTTGTGTACTATATTTTTAAATTTTTCTTTTTTCTCATCTTTTTTTGTAAATGTTTTTTATTTTTCATCTTTAATTATTTTTTCTATTATTATTATTTTTCCTTTCTAAATTTTACATGCCCTTTTAGTATGTATTTCTGTTTAAAAATCCTACATTGTTTGCTACCATACTTACGTCCGTAAGCCTCGTGATGTACTTTTTCAGTGGTGCACGAAGAATCGTTTTGTTCTTGAATAAAAATAAAAAAATAAAGTAAAATGTTTTGGGTTTTTTTTCTGCTGAAATTTTCATTCTATTTTTTTGTTCAATTATTACTATTTATTTCCACATAGCTTTTAAAATCAAATATTTTTAATACTGTATTATTCCTAACAGCAACTGAATCTCGAACTGAAAACACGCATTTAGTAGCCCCTTTTTGTCCTAAGAGTTCGATTTGCGTGATTTTGCCGTCAATCTTTTCTGCCATAATTACTGCTACGGATTTTACGAATTTTTTTTAATTGTGACGATGATTTACTAAAGACGAAAAAAAATAGCGTCTTTTCCCCCTACAAAATGCAAGAATATCGACTTATTAAAATTAAAAAAAAATATTACAAATTCAGCTAAAAAAAGTTTTTTTTTTCTTTGAAGTTGATGCTCCTATTACTTTAAATTAGTAACACGCATATTTGTAATTTTTAAAAGTATCTTGCAGAAAGATATTATTATAGAGGTATGTCGCAGAAAGCCCGAAAAAATTCTGCCGCAGGGGAAAATGTATAACAACTTCGTAAGGTACGATGAATTTCATTATAATTTGATAAACCAGTCATAAATATTCGGTAATTCTTTTCGTGAACTTAAACAATGAAACGTGTATTTTATTAACATCATGAATCCAACTGCTGAAGAATAATGATTCTCACTATGATTAATTTATATTGACGTGATATTTGAGTGATTAAATATGTGCTCATGAAATAAAATCTTATTTCTTGTGATTTAAAACTTATCACATTTCAGATTTAATATTTTACATAGCTAAGAGCTACTGAACCACGTTTGCTACACTTTATTATCCATGTTTATGCTACAGACAGTAAATTAGGTTTCTTATAAATTTACTCCTCATCGAACTGCAAAAGCTTCCGGTGAACGGAAATTTCATATTGATTTAAATTGGATTGTTATTTAGTAAAAGTGTTACACTGTTATAAATTTTTCGGGGAAAAAATTATTAAATCACAATCATTTTACCATATTCAAGTAAAACAGCCAAATAACCATAAATAAAAGGGCATCCAAGCTGTTAACTGAGATAAAAACAGTTTAATAATTGCATTCTCATCTAACACGGTTTAACAACCAGAATTTCATTGCAGTTATTAGTTCGCTCTAATGAAGCCACTTAGTTCCTTACAGATGGCTACACATTATAGCTGAGAGAGCTAATGTCTCAATCTCATAACCGACAGAACGGGGGTTCGAGTCCCAGCGCTGACGCCACAATATTTCTTCCAACAAGCGAAGAGTTTCCAATATCCTGCATTCCCTCATTTGTGACCCTGGACTATTAGGATTCGTTACTCTCATTAACGTATCGATGGCAGCACCATAAGGCTGCATACTACGAAAAATTCTAATAGTTACGATAGGTGAAACGACCAAATAAACTTATTAAACTACATTCCATGGTTCATTTAATAAAACACAACTCAATTACAACCTACCGCAATGCCCCTTACGTAACGAAAAGCCTAGCTCCAATGTCCAATTAAACTTATTTCTTACGCTCTTGAAACCATACTGCAAAGGACTAAAAAAATGTATAGTTTTGTATTGTTCTGGTTTCTTAGCCAAGCTAGTTGTAAACGGTTTCTTAATCGTAAAGGTAAAAATTGTTCTTTACAGAAAACTTAACGGTTAATGGGATAGATAGGCTGCGGTCGGCTGTTTTACATAAATATTAGAATAAAAATTCAAACAGGGTATATTTAGGTTTAATTGTCTTTAATTTTTTTTAAAAAAAAAACTAAATTTAGCAATAAAAAGCGTTAGTTGAAAAACTCGTTGGAAAATGTTCTAAACAGGCTGCCGTATTCTTGGTAATGTTGAAATGTTAGCTTTGTCAAGTGTAGTAACCAGAAATATTTTTAAGAGGCAGGAGAGACAAAAAGAAAAAACGTGCCTTTTTTTGCGAAGTTTCCTCATGAAACTCATGTTCGCAAAAACCAAAATAGATATGGATAACAGTGTAGTTCATATTTTGATAACAAAATAGTTAGGATATTAGTCATATTTTTGTTTTTCATCAAGAAGGTCATTCACAGGAAATAAAGAAAACTTAGTTCCGGTGGGAGAGAGAAAACTAATAGCCTTTTCCGTATGTTAGTAATTGTACTTAAACTGTATATATAAGTCCCAATTTTACAAAGATATTTGATTCATTATGTATTTTAATGGATAATTATAGTAATAAAAATTATTTAATGGCAATTGTATTGTTATTTGAAGGTACCTTTTAAAGCTCTTTTGCCAATACAAATAAAACACAACTCATTGTGCGCTTTTAACTCAAATCAACCCTTTAGAATTAAATTTTATGTATACTAACTATACAATATAATTTAACAACTTTAAGACGCAGATAGATCCCAAAAAAAAATTTCTTAATTACACTTTTTAAAAATTTGGCAATATAACATTATTAGATATTACAAATTCACAACAGTTATAAGAGTGGTTGCTGAAAAAGATTGTTTCATGGGATGACAACACTTTTGATGATCAGCCTTAAAGAAGTAAAATACCACAAATGCATTTGTCAATCTAACAGAATAATACTTGTATCGCTAATTTACGTGAAATATGTTGTGTCGACTGAAATTACACTCCTTATATGTTGAAAAAAAATTTCTATTACGAAAGAACTATTTCCAGTAAAAAAAAATCAGATAAAGTTATTTTTATTTAAATAACATATAATATATTATAGACTTCGAATTTAAATACAATCCAAGAGAAAAAAACTATTTTTTAAATCGAAATCCACTAATTTTCCAGTTATAATTATAATAGCTACACTAAATTGCCACATAAAAATTCGAAAATTTCAACAACGTTTAATTAAAGATCACAGAAGAAGATGAAACCTAATAACACATCCAAATTTATGAGCTATTTATAAAAAGAACTGTGACTGATATCTTTGTCAATAAGTAACATTTTTGAAAAGGTAAATACCATTAATAGTTTTTCTGCGAGAAATACTGAATCAGTTTTAACGTAAAAGTTGAAAAAGTTGAATTCGTAACAAATTAGTTGCTTATTTTTTAAATTTTTGAATTTTTGACTACTTTGGACCTATTTAAATGTGTTAAGCATCATTCATCATTAAAACTAGCAAGTTGTGCATTTTCAATATATATATATATATATATATATATATATATATATATATATATATATTGAAAATGCACAACTTATTGCACAAACATGCTAATCAAATTCATAGCATGTTTAATCTCAGTGATATTATTAATGAAGATAACTGGAACTTTCTAGTACATATTAACCTTAACAACAATTATATTCTTTTCAATGACCACCTTTTTCAACAAATTAATGGTATTCCCATGGGAAATAATTTTAGTACTAACATCTGCAATATTTTTCTTTTTCTACAAGAATATAGATTTGTAAAATCACATGTTAATCTTCCAATTGATTCTCTCTTTCTCAGATTCATTGATGATCTATTAGTTATTAATTTTAATGATTTCGATATTCTAGCAAAACATATTTATCCAAATGAATTAATTCTTAATAAAACAAATAATAGTAATTCTTCAGCAAATTTTTTAGATTTGACTCTTAATATTAATGCAGATAAAAATATTACATTTAAACTTTTTGACAAAAGAAATGAATTTAAATTTCCAGTTAAAAAATGCATAGATTTCAACTCTAACTTAGCCAATAAGGTTTTTTCTAATATTATTGCCAATCAAATTCATAGATTTTACAGGAATAATTCTAACTATAACGAGTTTTTATTAGATACTGATATATATAAAAACGATTTAATTAATAGCCATTTTCCTAGTTCATTTCTTAATTTCTATTTTAAAAAAATCTTAAAAAACTTGGTACATTAATTTTTAATTTTTATTTAATTTTTCTGTTTTAAGAATAAGCTCTGATTTTTTCAAGGTAGGAACTAACTATGATAAACTATTCCTAAAGCCACTGGACGGAATAGTTTGGATGTATGACCTTTTATACTGGATTAGTTAAATATTTTTTAGTTACTTTTTAATATTTGTAGCCTCTTAAAATTAATTTAATTTTAATTGTCCAGTATAATAAACAGTTTATTTATTTATTTAATTATTTTTTATTTTTGTATAAGTGGAATGGGCTCTGGTTCGTAAAGAACCACCCCAAATAAATGCAGGTGATACGTGTATACTTTAAAATTATGTAAGGTTGTATGAATGAAGAATAAAACCTATAAACGGTTTTCTATTCCTGTATGCAGGCTCTGATTTTTAAATAAGTCACCCTATGAAAGATGGATATGTGTATTCTGTAAAATTATGAATGAAGGATGAGTCTATAAACGGCTTTCTATCCTGACAGACTGACTTTTAAATTAATTTCCCTATTAATGATTTTTTTTTTTTTAATTTTTTTTTAATTTTTTTTTTTTTATTATTTTTTTATTTATTTATTTATTTATTTATTTATTTTTGTTTTTTTTTATTTTTTATTTTTTTAAGACTGCTAATTTATTCAATCCGTTAAACATTTTTATTATTATTTCAATTTTATTACCTTTTTACTAATTGTTTCTCATAGATGGCAGCACTAATATTTTACCTAAACATTTTTTTCTTCTTCTTCGATCAAATGTTTTTTTAATTTTATTATATTCGATTCAAGCTATAAGCAATATTTTACATCTTCGCGATTTTTGTTAACTGTTTTATTATAGTACTTTTAAACCTAAACCGCGTTTTAATTCCCGCCGGTAAGTTTGATTTCCTTTTACATTTTTCTTTTATTTCATGTTTTTTTTTTTTTTTTCAAAATAAGGTTTTTTGCGATATCGACACATATAAAGAATAATTTTTATCTTAGGATAATTATTCTTTATTCAGAAATATCGCATTATTTATGGCAATTAGATGTGTCTTGACAACGACTATTTGCTTATACCATTCTTGTTTCTCTACCATTTAGTTTTTTATTTTTATTTTATTCATGTTTTTCATGTTAATTTGTGTATATATATATATATATATATATATATATATATATATATATATATATATATATATATATTGAACCGTTTTGGTTGGGTATTAAATAAGAAAAGGAAGCTGTATATAAGGCCTCTGATCTTCTAATGGAAAGTACATATAAATAGACGTTGTTTAGCACAAATTAAAACCAAAAAAACACATACCTATTAGGTAGCTGACAAGGAAAGTATGGCGACATTTTCCAATCTAAAATGAAACTGACACTAAAAAAAGGAGTCACTAAGATGGAAGTTCGTTTTCTTTTATTTTCATATTAGATCAACGACGACCACAGACAAGCACAATTCACATGGGCGGCACTTCAGATGGAGAGAGTGGTATTTTGGAGTAACAGAGAGTTTCTAGATTTACAAGGCAGGCCAAATAAAATCACGGAGCTGATGATGAGAATCAGATCTCTTGCCAAGAAAACATCAGAGAGGGGTTGTGGGTACTGAACTTCACCGAAGTTTAGTTTTGACGGGGAAAAAATTTCACTAAGTATAAATAAAAAACTTTATCTATTTTCTTATATCTTACAGCGTCACTCAGAAAGTCATCTCTAGCGTGTTTTATCACTTTTGATACTCTTTAGAAAAAAAGGTAAAACATTAAAATTGTTGACAACAAAGCTTAAGAGAAAGTGTCACAAAAGCTTATAAAATATTCTGCTCTACTATGAAGTAAAGATAATTTGAAAATGGTTTCAGCAAAATAAATGCTTGAAAAGCGATCAGAAACTAATATAGAGGTATGATATTCCAAAATATAGAGGTATGTTTTATAGCAAATTGAAAATAATTATACCCTTATTTTTGGAATGATTGTAGAATTTATTTTTCCTGGATAAAGTACGATAAAGGAATATGTTTGAATTTAATTAGTATCAAGATTCTAAAAAATATTTTTTGATAAAACAAATATTCAGAAGTTGTAAAGTATACATTTTTGTAATAATTATTGTAGTTGCTTCAACTTTATTCTTTTTCTTCAGATTATTTCTGCATTACCATCGTGTTATTTTATTATCCCCTTACTTCCAAAAAACTGTTTTATTTTAAAAAATTCATAAAGGGATTTCATGAAACATTGTTTCGCACGAAATAAAAGGTAATTAGCAATCGCTACATAGTACATGTTTGGATTTTAAGTGAACAAACAAGAAATTTCAAATCTCAATATTCAAATCTCAGAACTCAAATGAGTATCTGAGAAGCTAAAAAAGAAATTAAATTCAATATGAAACAATAGGTCAGTTAATATTAAATCCTCAATTCGTAATTAATCAAAACTACATAAATACTCGTAAATGATATCCATATATTTGTGATATAAAACTGATAGTCATAAGTTTACAACCCAATTAAATCAGTTAAAATAATTCTGATTTTGTTTTGTTATTATTTGGAGACATTTTACAAAATTAGATAAATCAAAACATGATTTAGGAATTCAACTCATAAAAATAAAGATGTAATGATAGTCAAGATTTATCACCATCGATAAATGCTCCCAAAAATTTAACATTTTAATAAATAATTTTAAAAAATGAACACGAGGTTTCAGATAGTTTTCGAATTATTAATAAAGTCACAAAAAAAAAATTCTGGTAAAATCACCGCACTGTAGTAAAATTACATTACTGGTTAAAAAAAATAGCTGATTTAATTCCGTATATTTTGGTTTTAAAAAAAATACACAGTAGTTAAACCATCCATTTGGTAATTATTCCGTTTAATTAATAACGGTTTTCCAAAAATTCTGGTTTTCAAAATTATAGTTCTTCTTACTACATATTTAGTAAAAAATACAAAATTGGAAATGAATCAACTGAAAAATGTAATTGAAAATGTTTGTTTTTTTTAATTTAATCAAATAAATAGTTTTTTATGCTGTGCTCTAAAGAATGGTAAAATTACAAGATTTCACCACATATACCAAATTTTATTACAAATTATAAAACCCTAATTTGTTGTTAATTTTACCAAAGTCACAAGCTAAGCTCTGCGGTAATAATTACCGAACTTTTTAATGTTCCTATAAAGACAGAAACACGGTATATATCATGTTCTGGTAGTTTTGGCCACACTTTTTTTTCTCAGTGTTGAAATCAGCACATGTATATTTTGTTTGAACTTTCCTACATAATGATTTAAAAATAAATAATTATTGAAAAATCGGCAATGGATTCCCAGCGAAACTTATTTTGATCAAACAGAACTGGAAGCTCAAACATTACTGCTATATTTTGAATATCTGAAAATACAGAATCAACTTCAGTTGAATTTAAAACAATACCTATTATTAAACCAAGCAGAAAAACTTATTTTTCAAATGTTTTTGTCAAGCTTATTTGTTGAAATTTTTGAATTATTCTTAAATTTTAGGGTTAAAATTTCTCCATTGTCCCAATTTAAAGACACTAGCACAAACATTTTAAAAGCTATAATAGAAAGCTGCATATAATCTTCTATTTGTTATTGTAAATTTTATTTTTACTTAGGGATCAGGATATGAATAAAAGTTATAAGTAAATAAAAGTTATAGAAAATTCCACAATAAGGTATAAAAGAAGATTTTATGACATTAATCCTTCATCATGCTACAATTACATACAGATGATTTATAGTATTTTAAACTAATATTGTATATTTGTGTTTTGAATGTTTTTATTCTCTATCTTTTGAAAGCGAATATGGTCTCATTTACTAGAATATGCCTCTGAAAAACTGTTGAAATTCTAAAAAAGTACAAAATAGAGCGTATGAGATCAATAGAAAAATACTCAAGAGGCGCATGATGTTTAGATTATCGAAATTCTATAGTAGAACAGCTTTAGTTTCTGCTTCGTTGAAATTTGTGGATTCCAGTATTTGTCAAATATAAAGAAGGATGGGGAGGATATGTGTATTTTATTTATTTATTTACATTAAATTTCATCGAATATTTCTTTTTATTGTTACTATCATTATTATTGCGCACAATTTTTCCTGAAGACATATAAAAAATGAAATGTTAATTTAAAAACCATGGATCATAATTTCAAAACAATTTGTTGCTCATATTTTATAAACATTACAAGATATCAGTATAAATAAAACAAACTGTTTGCTTATGTGTGCGTATGTGTGTGTACCTTACACAAATCTGCAATTCTGAACCGGTCTGTACCAAATTTGCTGTACTTATGTTCGAAGACACAGCGGACTTAACTGTTTATTTTAAAACTCCTTCTGTCGACCGATTCAAGTGATAGTTCTCATATAAAGAGTTTTTCATAGGATTTCATGAATGTATATAAATAAGTCCTCCACGATGGCAAATTTTTCCCAATACTCGATTCAGGAGTTTCCTTGTCTTCTGGATTGGGTTCAAAATTACAAAGCAACAGAGTTGAACATTAGTAGTCGTAAACCCATAAAATTAGGTCAACTGTTCAACGTCGGTTTAAAAAATAAAATGTATATAAATGCAACAGAGCAGCGGTAACTTAAGGGATAAAGCTTTGACCTCCCAATGAGATGATCCAGATTCGAATCCTAGTGGTGTCTGGTTGATACGAATTCTGTTCTCGGCTTGCACAGATAGTACTGACATAAAATATCCTCAGTAGTAGACGGATCATAAATTAGAATTCTTTGGTGATCGGGTAAACCGTGGGAGGTCTTCGTAGTCTTTCTTTCTTTGTAAAGCAAATCTCAGTCAGTTCCATCAAAAAGTCCTCAGTGAAGGCTAGTTTGACCCAATGACAGATCGAGGAGTTCCTTTGCCTTTTGGGTTTGGTTCAAAATTTCAAGGCTACGGAGCTGAACGCTGATAGTCAGAAACTCAGAATTGGGTCGGCTGTTCAACGTCAGTAATAAAATAAAATGTTTCATGATGTGAAATATTTGATAGGTTATAGCTTTATTTAATTGAGAATTATTTTCATAGTTTTGTTGTATGATTTGTATATAGTTC
Organism: Parasteatoda tepidariorum; assembly: GCF_982258835.1. Taxonomy (NCBI): domain Eukaryota; kingdom Metazoa; phylum Arthropoda; class Arachnida; order Araneae; family Theridiidae; genus Parasteatoda; species Parasteatoda tepidariorum. The sequence goes on along the minus strand of NC_141756.1, from coordinate 16,144,053 downwards.
AATTATTTGTTTTGTTTCTGCAAGTTTTGTTATTGCATGCTATTTATTTCAGTTTAACTTCTTATTTCAATAAAAAATTAAAATTTGAATTTTTTAGAAAGGAATTAGTTTTAAGGATTTAAAAATTTGATTTAAATTCTTGAAATCTTACGCTAGAAAGTATTTCAAATGGGTTTAACTTAGTTTATAATTACAGTTAGATATGATACACAAAAAAATCAGTGAAGTTACTTTTGAGGGTTCTTAGGGATTATCTCGGAGACCATTTTCGCCAAACCCGATATTATCGCCAAAAGGTAGCTTCTGAAGCCAATAACAGCAAATATTATATTATTTACTGTGCAATCTTTGACTACGAGAGTTCTGAAGCGTGTTGAAATTTACTTTTACTTCGCTGCAAAATTATTCGAATTTGGGATTTGCTTGGCATCGAAGAGAATGCAGTGGCATACTTTCAAGAATATAGTATAGATGGTTGGATTCAAGAATAATTCAATGCGTAATTATAAAAAAATAGAAGTTTTTACTTTGTATTGATTCTTTTTATTATATTTCTTATTAAGTATTTTTCACTTACTTTTTTTTGTTATTATTATTTTATTATTATTTGATAAATTTATGTGCTTAGAATGTTTATTTTGGAAATTGTTTTTCATTATGATGGCGCCAAAGTATTTGTCCCTCTTCGCGAGCGCTGACAGGTCGATGGGATAGTCCCAAAACACCCTTTCTAGATACAAAATCAGAAATCAGAAATTTGGCATGCATAGTTAAAGCAAGAATCAGAAATTTGGAATGCGTAGTTACTTTATTTAGTATAAATAAAATAGTTTGATACTCAAACATATGCACAGCATAGACCAAATAGTAATATTAGTAATATAAATCTGAACAAAAACTGTATGACTAGCAGTTAAATATTTTAAAATTAAATTACATAAGTGACAGATTTATATAAATCTTATAAGAACATAAATATCTTATAAGATTTGCAAATAAAAGCATACATTTATAACAGTTTATATGAGTAGTTAATCAAATCATTCAAAAGAGTGAAATAACCTGGAAAATAATCGGCTATAATTTTTTATTATTATTTAGTAAAGAGGATTGAAACTTACTTGGTATTAAATAAGCTATTACATGTTTTTCTTGAAGGATGGAATTGACAAGTTTATCAATTCCATCCTTCAAGAAAAACATTTCACCAGTACGCTTCACGTATATAAGCTGCCATATTGTCGTTATCTTAAAATTGCGTTGTTATTCACATTTAAGTTTTTAATAATGGTCCAAAAGTATTTGTTATACGTTTAAAACATGCCTAGCCTTTTTTCACACAAGATATGAGTTAAATATTTTAAATATACACTAACTATTTGTCAAATTTACGGAGTTTTAAAAAAACACGAACTTCTTCACAAATGGGTGCAATCTTTATGAATTATTGGTGTTGAGATTCAAGAACACTCGATACAATATTTACGTTAAGTAAAATATAATCGTTCACACAATTCATCGCCAAATTCGGAAAGATAATTCACAACAGTTTTTTACAGTGTTACCAAGTAAAGTAAAATGTATTATCAACTTTCTAAAGCAATATTTTAGTGATAATTATTGTTAAGAATTCATATTTAATGAAACTCTTGCTTCGAATAACGTTGAGGCAACAGAATTGAAATCTGGAAATAAGCGTGCTTTTCTAGTTACACAGCCCCTTTTGTTTGAACAAACTAGCCCAAAACTTTGCTACGTTTTATTTGCATTGAACCAAGCCATATAACAATCTCCTGTGTAGGTAGTTTCAATTATTTTCCCTGGCGGTCAGAGACAGCGATGGTATAGCTTTCTTCATTTTGTTCCTTACATTGTACAGCAATGTTTATTGCTCCAAGACCTTTTTTGTATGTTAACACCCCTAAGGAAACTTTATAGTCTTTCATACTTTTGTTACCGGCAACTACTTCTATAGCCGTTGCTGTTCAATAAAGAACTAAATATAGGTTGGCTTTGTTGCTATGTATTACCATTGTTTTATTAGCTACTGTTATTGAAAACGCGTATATATTTCTATAATATATTTCCATAAGATTCTTCTATCGAAGCTAAATTTTTTTTGATGTTTTTTCTTCTAACAGCTTATATTTGTTCGTGTATTTCGATAAATTATTTAAGAACAATTGTCTGAGCTAAATTGAAGCTATTAATTCATTAGCTGTTATAGAAAACGCGTAAGCATTTCGATAATTTATTTAAGAATTTTTCTCGGGAGCTAATTGGTTTCATTACTTTTTCTAACATTCTTACAGTCGTTACTTATTTATTTCTGACAAAATGAAGATCTTTATTATTTTAATAGATGTAATGGAAAATTCGATAAATTACTTAAGAGCAATTTTCTGAACTAAATTGAAACTATTACTTTATTAGCTGCTATAAAAAACGAGTATGCATTTCGATAATTTATTTAAGAATCTTATGCAAAAGCTACTTGGTTTCATTAATGGTCTGTGGAGAAATTTTCATATGTGGGGAAACTTTAATAATAGTTTTAATTGGCTCAAGTTAAACACGCCATTTTGCTAATAAACTATCAGCTGGCCCTGACGTCATAGGCCACATGTGTGGGTATTCATGATCTTCATCTTCTTAAAATACAAGTACCCAATTAAGATAAGACGGACTCTAACCTCAAACCCTGAAATTATTATAAGAGTAGAACTTGAATTTAAAACGAAAATAAAGATAACATATATTTTCACAAAGCTGATTCACAAAATTAATTGTATGAGGCATTTGATATTGGTCTGGAATTTAAATTTAAATTATTCCTAGATATCCTTTTATATTCCTTCATCTTTATTTTTTGTTATAAAAAGAAATGTACCAGCTTTTTTCATAACGAAGCAACTTATATATAACACAATATATATGACACAATAAAGACAAAATAGATAAAAAGAAAAGAGAGAAAAACGAAGAAAATTTAGAATATTAATAAGTTTTATTTACTGCGCATAAGCTTCAAGTATATAGAACTCATAAAAATATAGAGAAACATGGAAAATAAAGATTAATGAAAAGAGAAAATGAAAAATTATTGAAATAAAATATTTCAAAAACAAATTTTTTTTAAATATACATATTAATAAGTTGGAAAACAAAATAATGAAAAGATTTAATCCCTTCATCAGCTCACACGATTATATTAGCAAAAAGGGGTGCTTATTAAAAGGAGCGCTTCAACTATTGGAATAAAATTTAAATCTTATCATTTTACTCTTTCTATAAAATTTTTGACACAGCTTTAAAAAACACTTGTAAAGTGTATTTTATCCTAATAAATATTTAATAAGAGGGCTCAAAGTTAATCCCTAATAATGTTTTACAATAATAAGAGTAAATTATTATTGTTTAATAGTTATAAAAGAGCTTAATAAGTTTAGGTGCTTATCACAAAATATGTTTATCATAACATGCTGTTTAAAAGTTTATTTTCTTAGAATTTCCTTTTAATAAAGAAACAGCACTTTTAGTTTTGAATCTTTAATTTATAATGATAATCAATATAATAAAAAAAAACAGAAAGGAAGGATTAGAAAAGAAAATTTCTGGTAAAACCTTAATGTAAATTGTCGGTCTACTTTAATAACGCTTAAATAGAATCTATCTTCTCTTCCTTTTAATGTTCAATGACATCATAATATGACGTTAACGATAGATGCCAAAATTAACTTTTTTTTACCAGATCTGTGATAGATATTTATTTTTAAGATTGCCTTAAGCATCAAGTTAATTTTGCAAGTAATTAATGATGTAATTATGTCTTTCGAAGTGGGTTTGGTATTATGCCTGTGTCTCTCCAAATATCCAAATACTTTGTAAATAAAATTTATATATTCTAATAATCTTTTTATTTAATTGTTGCGACACTTAGTGCTACTGAGTCTCACGTCTTTTTTAAATTTTTATAATCATGTTCAGAATTCATGTTTTTGTTTACATGTTTGTTTGAATCGCGCGTTCTAAAAAAATTGCCTAGAAAAGAATAGTACAGTTTTTTAGTGATAATACTTTAGCACAAAACTGTTATTTATTTCTAATAATTTTTTTTGAAAAGTTATGTGATTAAAAACTGAAGTAAAGAACAGTATTTAATGTAATAAAGAATTGGGCTGAAAGAATTATAATAGTCCTTCGATTAATGAAAATATTTGTGTATCGAATGCTGCTGTTCATAATAATCTATGTTTATTATTTTTTTAATTAAATTAATCAAGCGAATTGAGTGTCATTGGACGGTTTACCCTACGTTCATGTTTTTCTTCATGCTTTTTTTTTAAGGAAGTGCCCCTGACCTGAATACGTTTGCTCGATATGCCCTATTCTGATGTTTTTTTAAGGTTAAGTGCCACAGTCCGAAATACATTTTCCCGGTATACCCTACACTGATGTTTTCTTAAACTAAGTGCCACTGTCTGGAATACATTTGCCCGGTATACCTTACAATAATGTTTTTTTAAGGTTCAGAGGCTGTTCCTGGTATAACCCAACCATAAGTTGTTTCAGCACACTCATGAGTGTCTTCAAATGCTTTTTGAAATTTCCTCCCTCATTGTAAGTCGCACCGAAATGATCACAAATATGAAAAAAAGTTTTTGATTTGGTTTAAAATTCGTGTTACAATATCAATAGTATTATAATGTTTTTTAATGGTGTGTTTTCGAAAAAATTGATATGCAAGAAATGACAAGAAGAACATTTAAATGTGCTCATGTTTGAATTGTCCATGTTGAAAATGAATTATATTCCAACATGTATATATTCCATACTAGTAATTGGAACAATAAAAATTAACTTACTAGAAATAAAAAAAGAAACAAATATCAATAAATGTAACAAAAAATTAACTAACTTCATAATAAAAATAAATTAAAGCAAAATAACAACAATAAAAACAAAAATATAATGAAAAATTTAAAAACAGTGGAAAAACAATATTGTTACTTAATTTTTTTTTATTGTATTACTAATTTATTTTTCTTATAATCTCCCAGAGTTCAACGCCCGCATCTATCATCATATTATGAAGTCATTGAGCATTGGGATGAAGAGAAGATTCTTGTATGGCCGGGATAGCCTGGTCAGTAGGACGCTGGGCCCATGTCCGAGAGTTCGTGGGTTCGAACCCCGCCGGCCGAAGACTCTTCGTGTATGAAAGTGACTGATGCACGTTAAATCTGTCGAGTCGCAAAAGTCCTCTATGTTCCCATAACAAATCAATACCTCTGGGATACTGGATTGGAGATCGATCGTTCTATGATTCAGGTCAAAATAACGATCTGTGGATGAATGAATGAATGGATGTATGAATGGGTCCGCCCTATAAACGGGTGTGACGTATGGTGTGGCAGAAGTCGAATTCTTGGCCATAGATGGCGCCACTGGAAAATAAGAACAATCGCACCCCCTCTGCCTCTTTTTTTTGAATTAAGAGTAAAAACACTATTTGGAAAATAAACAACACCTTTATAAATTTATAATTTTATGTTAATGGCAACCAAAGAACTTTTCATGCGGAAAAACTGAAACACACCATTTTAATTTATATTCCAACGAGAAAGTTCGGATCTGTCGTCATTATCTGATTTTGTATGAGATGTATCATCAATAATTACTATTAATACTAATATATACCAACATAATAATTTTTTTATTTATACTTAATTTAAAATTAACTTTTTTTAAGATTGAAAATCTTTGAAAACTTCGGCATGCTAAAGAAATTTGTTTTTATATTTATACTTTGTTTTCCTTTTTATACTTTACTCAATCCCGCAACTGACCAAGTAAGAAAAACTGTCCACTTTCAAGGACTTGTTTAGCATATAAACAGATCCCACCGGCATCCAGATTCCTATAAGGAAAAGGAAAGCTCTGATGGGTCGAAGAAACTGAGTCATCACATTGGGAGGCATCTTGAAATTTGAAGTTTTATCTGTAAGACAGGTTTTTTTCGGATAGTAGAGGGCGTTTCTTTCTTTTTTTTCTGTTTGAGAAAGACACAATAGACAAATTCTTTTTTTTTTAATTTATAAAAAGTTTTTTTTTTGAGAAGGACACAAATTCTTTTTTTTTAATTCATAAAAAGTTTTTTTTTTTTTAAGTTTTTTTCCATGCGGAGATCTTGCATCTAGGAAAGAATAAGGCAAATGTCAGCATCATACAGAAAGCCCTTAGCCTTCAAACACATCAATTTAGGGAATACAGGTGGCGCTAAGGGTTAAAACTCGCCGTAAGACTTCCTCGTTACAACTTCCGATTGATTTGTACGACATAAGCTTGAAGAAGCACGCCATGCAATATTATTAAACTTGTAGTGCTCACAATATTAGGCGTTTTTTCAATTCAACTTTCAACGAAACAAATAACTAAGGTCTTTGGAAGACCACGCAGGCATGCTATGATGCTACCCATAAAATAATAACCAACGATATTTTTCACAATTATATCAAATAAGGGAAAACACTCAAATAATGGCAAACCGTACACATTATTTATGATGTGATAATAATTTTCTTAAATTTGTTCAAATTTGTCAAACGACTCGATATCTGTAAGATTTTTGAAATTACAGAAAACTCTTTTACATGGTAAAATTTCGCGTAAATTTGATAAAAAAATCACAATAATAAAACTTCCTTCCAAGCCTGCTCACACATCGCCTCGTAAGCATCACATAAGCGGAAGGATACATCGGAAGTTTTCTAAATTTCTTCCGGTCTTAGGAAATTTGTTATTGTTTACATACAGACAAACATCCATAAGCAAATGTTTACAGTTTTATTTACCGCAAAACTTACATAAATGTTTTTAAAAGAAATTAATCTATTGCAATTAGAAAAATAAATGCTTAATCTGCTTATCGTAAAAGTATTCAGCTTTAGTTCTGTGTGTCCAAAACTTTAACTACTATAATGTGACAGACGTGATAAGTTAATTCGAACCAAGAAAAATCACCCATTCTATACTTTCGCATAGCTAAGACTAACATGTCGGTGAAAAGCGACTCAGAAAAATGAGACCAAATTTATTTCGCGTTCGTTTCTGAACATCCCATAATCACCTCTCTTTATCACCTAATTATGAAAAGATAGAAATGATTTTAAATAAGTTAAAAATAGCGAGGGTAATTTGTAGAGGTTTAAAACAACAAAAGGATTTTAAATTGGAACCTTCTAAATCCGACACTCTAATCCGCTTCTCGATTCATGACCTTCTTGAATCTGACTGTCTGCTTATAAGTTTACATGTTAAAGGATTTTAACTCAACCGACCATTTCGTTTCAGAAAATTTATCTCCGTCACTTATTGTCTTTTATTTTCGTTGTATTTAATATTTATTTTTCACTTTTTTTTTACTTCCAACTCTTTTTTTTTTTGAATTTTTGTTTAAGGATCTAACCAAACATTTTCCAACTGTAATTCTTCTTATTAAAGCAAAGTTTAGTACCCTAGATAGAATTTATGATTCATTTTGACTTTAGCATGGGAAGTTGTGCAGAGTATATACACCGAAGAGCCATTACATTATGACCACCCTCCATCTATAACAATAGGCTCACCCTGGTTTTCATGGTTTCTCGCCCAGAAACAATATTTTCATGGAGCACATTAGGACCCATAATCCTCATAGAATAATCCCTGACGTCTGTAAGCTACTTGAACATAGTTGCAGACCAGGTTCATCCATTCATGGCAACAGTTTTTCCTGCGGGGGATGGTGTTTACCAACAGGATAAAGCACCATGTCATAAGGGTCGAATCGTCATGGATTGGTGCGAGGAACATTCTAGTGACTTTCAAGTCATGTCTTGGCCCCCAAATTCACCTGACCTTAATCCAATAGAGCATTTGTGGTGCTACTTGGAAAACCAAATTCGTGCTGCCACGCTACCCCCTCGCAATGTGAGGGAATTGCAGGACCAGTTGGTGAGCGCTTGGTACCAGATACCTCAGACTACCTATCAGCACCTTGTGGAATCAATGCCATGGCGGGTGCTAGCAGTTTTGAGGGCTGGAGGTGGTCCTACATGTTATTAGCAGGGTGGTCATAATGTAATGGCTCTTCGGTGTATGTTTCAGTGAATGACTAAAATGGGTGATTGTTGACTTCCACCGGTGAATGTTAACAATCACATAGTCACTTTTAAAGTGTCCGATATATATATTAGGTTCAGTTAAGTGTCACTGCCCGGTATACCCTACACGGATGTTTTTTTTTTCTTTTAAGGTTAAGTACCACTATTCAGTATGCATTTATCCGGTATTCCGAACACTGATGTTTCTCCAAATCTATCCTCAGCAGATATTAAAATATCGAAAAGATATGATAATATCAACGAATAAATGAATATCAAATCGGATATAACAAATATTTTAGACATTCACCTAAGAGACTATGTGATTGTCGACATTCACCGGTGAAAGTTGACATTCTCTTGATTTTGGTCATGCACGGTAACATATATATTTCTTGCAGTTTCTGGCATTTGAGGTTGGTGGCGAAACTATCGTCTCGCTTGATGTACAAATTACTTAAGAAGAGAGTTTTTTTAGTTTTTTAAAAAATTATTTTGCTTAAAATTAGAAAAGAGAAAAATATTGTTATTGACAGTAATGTTGAAGTTTTGGATTTTATAAATAATAATGATATTTCCAGCATTAACACTTTTGATTTTGAAAATTTGTATACAAGTATACCACATGGTAAGATTATTGAGATTTGTGAAGGTATTTATGACAGGTATTTACTTGATGAAAAAATTGATACGTTTAACTGGTTAGATTTATGCAAGTTTAATCTTTTTGAGAATGTTCTTTTTAATGGTTTAGATTTTTATAAACAAATTATTGGAATTCCACAAGGTAATTCCTTTTCTGGGACTTTTGCCAACATTTTTTTGAGGCTAAATTTCTTGAACATAAAGAACTTAATGCTTTTCGATACATTGATGATTTGATTTTGTTTAATTGTGATGATTATAATTCTATTTATAGTATTTATCCTGGTGATTTGGTCCTGAAAAAAACTAATGAAAATTGTTTTAATATTGAATATTTAGATTTTAAAATTGATATTGTTAACAGTTTTATTAAAATTGGTGTGTTTGATAAAAGAAAGGCTTTTAATTTTAATGTTATTTTTTTCTGCAATTTTAAAACTAATTTGTGTAGTAAAATATTCAAAAATCTTGTTTTTTCACAATTAGTTAGGATCAAAAAAATTTGCAATAATGTTGAAAGTTTTCGGGAAGCTGTGGATAATTTTTTAAATAATTTGAGTAAAAATGATTTTCCTTTTAATTTTTCTAATGTTAATTTTTTAATTAAAAAAATGATTGATGGTTTTTAAGTTTTTATATAATTTTTTCTTTTAACAGGGCGCAATTCTAGTCTTAACTGAGCAGCCCCAGTTAAGCATTCTATTAATTTGTCTACGTATTTCTTTCTCCTGACCTTTTCCATTTCATTTTAAACTTCATCTGCGCGTTATAATAGGGGGCGTTGGTTTTTCAGTTTTTAGTGTTTTCTTTTCCTCTACTTGCTTTTGAAGTTGATGCTTGACCTGTGACTTAGTGAGTTTTTATTTTTCTGATGATTTTGATTGATTTTCTTTTCTTAATTTGTTAATTATTTTGAATGTATCTTGTTTTTCCTGGACCTCTATACAAAACCATCGGGGTACTGAGGGAGATATTTTAAGCATTTGCTTCTCCCTCAATTAGAAATGGTTTTGTTTTTAATGGCTACCGGGACCGGTACCCCCTGAAGACGTCGGCTTCGGTGGTCATATTTTTATTTTTATTTCATTCGTTTCTTGTATTGATACTTTTTTCTGAAATATTTGCTGCGTTTTAGCGCGTTTTTTTCAAAGAAGTTTTATTCTTTTCGATTTTAATTATTTGTATTTTCTTTCAGTATTAAGAAGAGAGCTTGCTTGATTTTATTATTTTCATTAATATATTTATTCTAATAGCTTTTTACTTATTAATTTATGAAAAATATAATAATTTTATTAGATGTTCTAGAAAACGCGTTCATTTTTCTACAAACTGATTAAAAGCCTTTTCCGGATACTTCATTATTTGTCAAGCTTTTTAGCTGTTAAGTTCGATTTATAAATTTAATATTAAAATAAAAATGGAGGAGCTGTTGTACCTTAAACGAAGAAGAAGATTACTTTTTTAATGAAAAATTGTAAGTAATTATAAGAATTGATAAATTGAAAGGAAAATATTAGTTTGTATGAAATATAATAAAAAAATTCAAGTTTATATTATTATACTTTAAAACATAAGGAAATTATTAATTTAGAATATTTTCCAAGAAGTTGTGAAAACAGATACGAAGCCCTATATTTTCAATTTATAAATTTAAAATTGTCCTTCAGCTGTGAAAATTTGTATCGTACCGAAAAGTATAATACATTATTCTAGCTTTATTCAATTTCGTTTTTCTTTTATTTATTTTATTTCATTTATTTATATATTTTTAAAAAAAACATTACTTTACGTAACCATTTCTATTTTCATATTTTGAATTAATTTATTTTCGATTAAGATGCTACCAGCTTACATAAACAAAAAAAGTTTCGAAATATGAAAACCTTCCCTCATTTACATAAGCTGAAGGTGGATAAATCTTGGCATTAGTTTTCTTTTTCCCTTCAGTATCGACAAAATGAAAATCATAATGAGAAACAGCATTTGTTTTAAACAACATAACCACTGATCAGAGAGCAACAAAAAAAAAATACTAATAAATAAATAAAAAATTTCGAGAATTATAAAATCTTTTCATCTCTTTCCATTTTTTGTATGGGTGAATAAAGAAAAATCAATTTACATTTCGTAATTGCGAGAAAAGAAGAAGAAAAAAAAATTCTTGATCTTCTTGCAATTTCGTTCAATGCGTAAATTGGCTTACAGTTTTTCCCTACTTCCATACTAAACCAGCTGAATAAGCAAAACCTGAAAGAAATTATTTTCCGCCAGCGTCAGGAAAAAATCGCCGTTTTTCTTAGCATTTAAATAACAAAAAGAATAAAGAAATCTAAACATAATCCATTATACGCTATTCTGCTTTCCTTTAATATTTTAACTTACAAGAAAAGCTTCATAAAATGTTTTCAAAAAAAAACTAAAAAAGCTTATTTCTTTAGAAAGCTACTTTTGGTAGAAACATAAAAGCAAACTTTGCATAAGTTTAATAAGTCAATGTTGGCACTTCTAAAATCTTTAGCAATTCAAAGGTGGAAAGTTTATTTTTATGTAGTATTTTTACACAGCTCTTATTGTGTCAAACAACTAGTGATTTATTTTTATTATTCATGCGGAAAAAAAACTTAATTGTAGTGCTCTTGGAGTTCGATAAAAATAAATCGCATTAAATCTTTGTTTCCTACCATTACTTGTTTAGTTTGTATACAGTACATAAATTTAAAAAGTTACTTTCCTATCTTCCGATCGAAGAGCTGAAAATTAGTACGAAGCATTTATCTGAATAATTAATTCTTGTTTTTTATAGCGTTCATGAAATTTAAATTATGCTATGTTGAAATCCAAATTATTTCGTTTTTAAAAATGCTTAAACGGCAAATAAAGGTTGCACGTGCTAATACATTAATACCAGAACTAAAATCTAATTAAAGTCAAAAGAACAAGCATGCAAATGATAGAATTCTAACGTTTACTTGCCTCACACGGAGAAATAATTTTCGGTAAAATTACGGTATGGTTATGGTCATTTCTGGTTTTTAAAAAAAAAATCGTAATTGTGGTTAATTAAACCAAAATATACGGTATTAAAACAATTAATTTGGAATTTTTTCAGTTCACATGGCAACGGTTTACAGGAAATTTTAGTTTCCAAAATTATAGTTCTTATTTACCACACAAATAATAAAAATTCAAAACTGAATAGTAAATTTAACCGAATAAATGTTTATTATTGCCTTTCAGGATACAATTACCAAATTTTACCATATTTACAAATTTTATCACATATTATGAAATCGTATTCTGTTGTTAATTTGGCCGAAATCATTACACAAGCGCTTCCATAAAAATTACACAGTCTTTTGGTGATCCCATACAGCCAGAAACATGGTAAATTTTACCATATTCTGGTGATTTTGATCATATTTTTTTCTTAGTTAGCGTTTTCAAAAGTACCTTTTAGTTTAATTTCAATAAATTATTAGTTCATCTTTTATTATTTAGTTAAATTGATCAATGTAGGCGAGTATTATGCAAAGTTAGCAGACTGAAATTTGGATGAAAATCGAGAAATAAGAAAAAAGTAAATACCAACCGTAATGCAGAACAAGTTCACTAAAGTTTATGATTAAAAAAAAATTAAAGTATTTAACTAAAAGTTCTTTTCAACATTCACATATTGAATTTAATGACACAATTTATGCTATTCAATTCATTTTCTTTTGAAAACAGATTATATTGCTGAAAAACTTATTTGAAAAAGAAACTTTTAATGGAAACAGCTTCCAGGTCTTCTTTGATATAATTTAACTCGTGAGAGATATCCTGATATAGATAGTTCTAAATAGATACTTTATTCTAACAAAACTATCATTAAAATATTTAATATCTAATCTATTCAAAGTTACCTCGTTGCATTTGATTTTAATTTTATACTATGCAAACGTAGAATTAGTGCGTTGCAAATTGATAAAATAAGACAAGCAAATAATTATTCTTATCTCATAAATTAATATTCGTGGATAATTTCTGAAAAACATTTTAAAAAGTTATTCTAATAAAACAGATAAGATTTTATTCTGATAAGATATATTATGTGTTTTTTTATATCAACTGGGGAGAAAATCTTAACAATTTTTAAATGGAGAAAACCTGGATCAAAATATAAAATATGTCTAATGCCCCAAAAATAACCGATAGTTTTAAAAATGAATAAAAGAAAAACAATAAATTATAAAATATGCAGTTTTCTAAGTTTGGATCAGAAAATTAGTTATTTATTCACACCATATGTCAAAATTATTTACAAAGTTTACCGAAAGATAGCGTTGATAACCAAGTAAAATAAAATAAAACCATTTATAATTTTTATTACCTAAATTTATGAAAAAAAAATCCTTAAAATACACACATAAGCCAAGAACAGCAGCATATACATTGACACATATAGACTGTTACATTAACACATAGAACAACTATGAAATATGCTGAATATCTCAAAAATGATGGACAATTTCAAACATCAATAAAAGATATACGAAAAGAGATAGACATGAACTGCTTGCTACATTCTTCTCAAGAAATTGTTTATTTATTCTCACCATATGCCTGAATTATCTGCAAAGTTCATGAAAAGAGTTTGTCGATTTTCGAAGAAAACATAAAAAAAATGTTTTCAATATAATCACCATTTACTGTAGTAACGTAGTACAATCACATAAAAATTCTTTTCCTCTTATTGCAAAAAACAAAATTCAAAAACAGCTAAACGGAATGCCATAAAATTAACATAATAAAAAAAAGCTTAAAATAAATTTTATTTATCCATGCTTATTTCCATTCCATTGCATTATTATTTTATGCTTATTTCCAGAGTTTTATTTTTACTTTTACTTAAGATATAATCTAAAATAATTAAGACAAACCTAAAATAAAATCTTTTTTATCAATTTTCATCCTTTTTTCCTTTCTAAAGAGCATAAACAATTATATTAACTAATATATAGTTCATAAATATATTCAACTGAAAATAACACACCTATTTCTTAAACTGGAATCGTCCGCAAACTCAAATATTTTATTAGTAGTTATTTATTCAAAGTTTTGTCTTTAAATCAGTTTTTCTCATCTCAAATCTTTTCACCTTCACCACAAGATTTCTCGGCTTCTAAAACCTTTTAAGTTAAAACTTGATAATTCATTTTTGTATAGCATATAGCTTAAATTTATAGAAAATGTCACAATGGAATATCATAAAATTTACTCATTGAAATAAAAGAAAAAGCTTAGCATAAATTTTATTTATCACGCTTATTTCCAGATTTTTATTTTTTTTTAACCTAAGATGTTTCCAAAATGAAATATTTTAACAATTTGGTTTCTTTCCTTCATCGCAAAGAACCAGTGGCGTAGCGAGGGGGGAGCAAGGGGGGCATCATAGCCCCGGGCGCTGAACCCAAAGGGGCGCCAAATGGTCAGCAAAACAAAAAAAATTGTTGGATAATTTTTATTTTTATTATAATTTATTTCTGGAAAATATATTTTAAATTTAGTGCCAGTGAAATATAATAAATGTTAATTCGTAAATTAAAAGGAACACTAATCAAACTGTAATAATATATTCATAATAGAAATGACACGTCTTTTCCACTGGGCTGACTCGACCTGTGTCTGTCAGCACTTCCTTATGGCATCTACGCTGTGTAGTTACATATATTATCTCCAAATATTTGCAGTGTACAAAGTACAAACATCAGTGTACAAAGTGTTTGTATGTTTGTACAGTGTACAAAGTACAAACATTCCTTCTTTCAGAACACTATTTATTTTTGTTTCTATAAACGCAATGTAGCTTACGCTTGTTATTTTAAAACGATAACAATAGCACTCTAATGTACTTATATGTACAGTCACTGAAAAAAGTATCCCGAAAATAACAACTAAAAGATTGTCTATTTTTTAATATAGATACTTCTCAGACACACAACAAATACAGCGTTTTGCTGTTTCTAGGAAAGGACACAAACGCCGTATTTGTTGTGTACCTGAGAATTATCTGCTTTAAAAAAAAATGATTCTTTATTTGTTACTTTCCGGATACTTTTTTTCGTGACTGTACTTATCCGTGACACTTGCGACAGGTTGTGGAATTCCGCTACAAGTTAGGTAAATACCCGAAATATTAACGTTTAAGTTATTTTGTGCCTGTATTTTTCAGTTTTGCGTCCTTGTCCTCGCGCTCTGCTTAGAATAAAAATGAAATCTTATTAAATGTTATAAGTTTAATGTTAGCATAAATTATAGTGTATATTTCACTGTGTTGCTACCTTTCAAGTTCAAGGCCTTCTTGGTTAGTATTAAAACAAATAAGATTACTTACTACATCTACTCGACGATTCTATTATTCAGTGAATAGGGTATGAAAAAATTTGAAATGATCAACTTTGATGATATTATTGATAAATTTGCTTCATCAAAAGCGGAAAATTTATACATAGTAATTAGCTTCATTAATGTATTATAATCATATTATTAAATATATGTATCTCCTTAGAGATAATAAATATTTACTTTTTTATTATTTTAAAGCTGCGTGTTTTTAAAATATTTCTTTATAAATATGTAAGATAAATAATAGGTATCTTTTGAACTAATTCTATCTAGATGATCATATGCATTTCAAAATCTAGTCTTGTTTGCTCAACTACATTTTTTGTCTCAAATTTAATGCCTAGCTTGAGCCTATGACTTTATTTATTTTACTTTATTTATTTATTACTTTGCGAGTATATTTTACTTATAATATTAGATGGTTTTCGAATGGGGGGCGCTAAAAAGGTATTGTGCCCCGGGCGCGAGTTAAGCTCGCTACGGCACTGCAAAGAACATAAGCAGTTATATTAACTAATATATAAAGTTTATAAATATATTTAACAGAAAATGCAATAGTTAAGCACAATGACAAAACAATTAACTTTAAATTTTTTTAATGGTATTAAAAAAATAATAAAATGACTATATCCAAAGAAAATTTATGGTTTGTAAGCATTTTTGTAATAATTATGTATTTAAATTTTGGAAACTTTTATTTAAAAGTCCATTTTTTCATTTTTACCATAATCATTGTTTTGTATTTTTCAACCATTTATCCTATTTCCTTTCAAATAAAAATTTGTTTCAAAATTCACATAATATCAGAGTATTTTCTCACAGGAATTAAACTTCTTCTATAATATAATATCATAATTTCTTGTATAATATTATATCATAATAATCATAAGATCATGATATCATAATTTCATAATTACTACTAATTAAGAAATATAATGTAACTGAATGAAATAAAAAAATTTAAAATTTTATTTTTCAATTATAATAAAACGGAGAAAATTTTATGCTTATCATGCCTAGAATCAAAAAGATAGGACCTATCAATTTCGGAATAAATTTCTATTACCACCAAAATTATACCTCTTCACGTCTTTCAAAAGTAATGCGACTTTGGTTATGATATATAGTAGATAAGTTTTGCTTCTAGTTAGTGTGAAACAGTTGAATCTTATTTTATTATCGTCATCGTTAAAGAATTTGAAGATAAGATTTTAACATTCTGGTAAGTCAGAAAGTACTGGATGGTTCCTATTGGTGATAAAAGGATATTAAATTCTGTTTTTAATGGTTAGAAAGCGAATGAAACTTATCTTATTTTTACACTTAGAGCTTCAGTGGAGATTTAAATGCTCTAGCTAAACGAAAAATTATCTGAATTTCGATTTCAAGTTTCTACCCTTGTAAACTCAAAAGCAACATAATAAAAAGATAATTGTTTTTAAATAGCTTTTGTTCAATAGATTATGTATAGAAAACTATTTTGAGGAATTTTTAATCCATTTATAATATCATGTTAGAAAGTTTCAAAGTTAAAAAACAATTTAGGAAATTTGATTTGAAATTTGCAAATCAATATCAAACAGTGCACTCAATCATTGGATTAATTTATGCTTAAAATTTCCAAACAGTAAAAAAGGCATCGCCCACTTTAAACTTACATTTTTTCACATTACGCCCATTTCATATTCAGTTCATTATGTAAGCAAAACTATTTTTAAAACTTTTTAATATGGTATCAGGAAGTCTAAAATCTAAAAAAATAATACTGAAAATTTGATTTGACATTAGGTTTATTCATTCATTTTGAGATTTCATTCATTTTACATTATTATTCATTTATATTACATATTTACATTACACATATATTATTAATCTTACTTTATTTTCTATTATATTTTTAATTTGTTCATGTGGAAATTTTATTAATTTTTTCTCTATTTTCATTTATTTGACATAGTTATATTATTTCATATTATTCATTTTATTTTATTTTCATTCATTTTGCATATTTACTTTACTTCATATTATGCCCACTTTATATCATATTCAGTGCATTACATAAACAAAAAATTTTTAGGAATTTTTAATTCACTTATAATATAATGTCAGAAAGTCAAAAATTTTTAAAGGTGATCTTAGGTTTCATTCATTCATTCAGAGATTTCATATATTTTTCGTCATAATTCATTCATTTTGCACATTTACATTACTTTATATCATTCATTTTACTTTACTTTCATTTAGATTTTTCATGAATTCATTCAGAAATTTTATTCATTGCATTTTATTTTTATCATTTTATAGATTTACCTCACTTCATGTTACGTCCACTTCATATCATATTCATGTAAACAAAGCTATTTTCACCAATTTTTGATCAATTCATGAAATAGTGTCAGAAAGTATGAAATTTAAAAAATTTAAATTGGCTTCATTCATTTATTAATTCAGAGATTTCATAAATTTTATTTTAGTGCCTTCTTAGGAACCTAAGTATTCTTCAGCATGGCAATTTTAACGACAGTTATAAAAAAATAAACAACAAATCGATAATGAACATGGCTTCAATCAATGTGGATTGAGCCTTGATGGCTCAGGGGATATAGAGTCCGCCTTCCAAGAAGGTGAACCGGGTTCGAATCCCACCAATGGCTGATCGAAACGAATCCGCATCCGGCTTGCACCGACCACAGTGATGGCGTGAAATATCCTCAGTGGTAGACGGGTCACGGGTTAGAGTCCCTTTGCCGTCAGGCTAACCTTGGGAGGTTCTCGTGGTTTTCCTCTCCATGTAACGCAAATGCGGGTTAGTTCCATCAAAATGTCCTCCAAGAAGGCAAAATTTCTCCCAATACTTGATCCAGGAGTTCCCTTGTGTTCTAGCTCGGGTTCGAAATTACAAGGCTACGGGGTTGAACATTAGAAGTCGTAAATCCAAAAATTGGGTCTGATGTTCAACGACTGTTATGAAATTAAAATTAAAATCAATGTGGATTAATTTAAGCTTAAAATTTCGTAATTGTTAACAAGTCATCGCCCACTTCATATTTACCAAGAAATGATGACCCAAACCATCTCTAAAGACTTAAGAGGGTATCCTCTCTCTCCATCCATTGATGGGACTTCGCTGAGCACCATTTATGGCTATCGACTCTAATCAATGGCTATTTACATTGCATATAAATAGTCTGGAGATATGATATCAACTGATGATGAGCTTAAGACCCTCCTCCTCTATGGAGATCTCATTTGTAGTGTACTTTACTGGAATGTGGAGTTAATTCGATGATTCACTTCTCAGCTATATACTCAAATAGGACATTACCAACTCTATAAATCTTTATGCACAGGAAGGTTGAATTTAAGGCTAATTTTATAAATAATGTAATTCTAAATTATGAATTTACCCAAGTGCGGGATTGTTTCTGCTTTGCAATTTATTTAAGGCAATTTTATCAACCCCTTTCTAAAGAATCTAGACGGATTTTCCTAGCAGAACGTTCTGGTTTTTCTTTTCAGGCTTATTTTTTTCTTTTCTTTTCTTTTTCTTTTCTTTTCTTTTTTCTTTTTGAAAAAAAAATGCGCTCTGATCTTTTTTTTAGTATTAGGAATTTGACACCCAGTATATGATAAAAAGAAAATAAAGAAACCCAGTCACAGAAAACTGAAAATAACACACCCATTTCATAACCTGGAATCGTCGGCAAACTCAAATATTTTATTGAAAGTTATTTATTCAAAATTTTGTTTTTAAACCTATTTTTCTGAACTCAAATGTTTTCACCTTGTTCACAAGATTTTTTGGCTTCTACTAAACCTTTTAAGTTAAAACTTGGTAATTGATTTTAGTATGGCATAATGCTTAAATTCATACAAAAACTTCATTTTTTTTTTTTTAATTTTTAAAAAATTCTTTCTCAATTTAAGTTAGTATAATTTTAAAAATAGATTATTTGATTACTTATTAAAAGTTATTTCAAGTCTTTAACGTGATATTTATAACTTTTATCGTCATAGTATCTCTTTTTTTTCTCTCAATTTTTACTCTAAAAATAAATTATAAAATTTTCTTTGCAATTTTTCAAAAACATGTTTGCAATTAAATATTTTCTGATGGTTATAAACTCCTGCAAAAAACAATGTTTTTATAGTTAAGTTAATAGTTTTAATAGTTAGCTGGTTTCAAATTTATTTTATATAAGTTATAGAGTGTCGAAAAATTAACACATTGATGCTTTTTCGGTGAAATCAAAACCATCCAGTCCCCCTACAATATAGGGTGTCCCAATATTTTTGGGACAAATTTAAGAGAAGATTGGAGTTATCACACGAATTCAAATTTCATAGCACACCATGGTCGAAAATGTCTCGGTTTGCCCTTAAGTGATGTTATGCACAAGATGGATTGAACGTGGTGACCGGTTCCCTGGCCACCACGCTCTCCTGATTTAAGCAGAAATGATTTGGGGTGCACTGACTTTTGATTTAGGAATCATTAGGTGCAGTTAAAAATGCTGCGTGTGCAACTCCTGAGGATTCTGAAATGAATCTGGATGCAAGGATCATCCGTGCAGCTGTGGATATCTAACAAAATCCAGGTGTATTTGCGCGAGTCTACAAATCCATGGCCCGGCGATAAAACTGACATTGCTAGCAATGGTAGAAACTTGGACATACTTTGGGACATTTTCACATATCATTTACCACAGCACATGTAATATCTCTGACCATTAAATATTTCAAATTATCTCAGTCTTATGTCCATTTGTTTCTTGTACTTGTCATAATAATTTCCTATGGGGTTTACGACCAGGGATTGCTATGCAATTCTGAATTCTTGTGCTGCACCCTACCACCTCTTAAAATTTGTCTTAATAATATTGGGACACTCCATATATATCTGCAGAATATAAGTGTTTAAAGCTGACTTCAAAACAATGACAACTAAATAGTAATTTTAAATTTATATAATTATTATATTAATGTAATATAATTATTGCATTAATATAATATAATGTAATCATTATATCTATATAATATAATCATTATATCTATATAATATAATTATTATCGTAATAGTAGTTTTTAATTTATGGAAGTTTTAAATTTTTGAATAAGATAATTAAAAGCAGTAGATAGTTTTTCTTTTTCGAAAACTATCCTTCTATTTCGAAATTTTAATTCTACAGGAGAGGGGTTTGGAATTTAAAATAGATAATGTATTTTGGAAGAAGTAGAATTACATTAGAAGCATCTCACTCCATATATAAATCTAATGATGATGCCGCAGTTTTCCATTGTTGTCGATATATTTTTATTGGCTGGAAAATCTTGGTCAATTAATTGGTAAATTAATACAAACTAAAATTGCAAATATTTGACTAATTTTGTGTACTTTGAAGACGGTGTAACATGACTCAACTGCAATCAAGTGGCGAATTATACTATAAGCCTTCGATTTACTTAGAAATAGTGGCAGATAAAAAAATAATAAATTGAATTTATTAAATCAAGAATCAGACATTATTAAACTACCACTCGAAAATATTTATTTGCTGTCCGGAGCAAATTGGCATCTCTGGGACGTGATATGAACTCACCTACATCAAGAGTACCACCCTCTTCGATGTATGGTCTACATTAAATAGTTCATTTTCTATTTCTGACTGCGTCATTGTCCTCCTCCCGCTGTTGCTCCTCAGTCTCAACTACACACAACAAAACTCTGCACACACTCGACTACTAATAACAACATAGGAGAGACCATACACACAATCATGAACTTAATACAGCTCTCACGACAAACTCTCAAAACTCGAGGAACTTAATACAGCTCTCACCACAAGCGCAAAAATCTGGTTAACTTTATACAGGTTTCCCGGTCTTTCACAAATACGGCAACTAGTGGTATCCGTTTATCGAATTTTATCCCTGATAAAATTCGATAGTGGGCGTAGCTACCCACTCGTAATATCACTATTGAATATAGTGGGGGAGTGTTGAGGCATAGCTACCATTGCGATTATTAAACATCAATTCACTAGTATATAAGTTATGTTAACTCAACTCAATCATTGGGGTACCTTTTGATAGATGAAGGTTGGCATTGTCGAATGCACTCTCCCAACAACATACAAAAAAAATTTAAATATCTTCCGATATCGAAATAAAAAGTTTTTAAATCCATAGAATTGGTGACTACTAAAATATCAAATATTTCATAATAACATACATGACAGTGACTGAATGTAGATTAATTACTCAAAAACAACATTCCCATATAATTCTCCTTCAAAAATAGGTGAATTTCTGTTCAGAAATATTGTTTATGCATTTATAGTATAGATAAAAAAAAATCATCTTGAAAAAATATAATATCAAAGGAAATTTGTGACTTGCATCTTGTATGAATTTTTCGAAAAAAAAAATAATAATCTGTCAGAACTTTTACAAAAACAACCTATCACACAGAAAGAATTCAAATAAATTTTTATGACTCAACCAGCTCTTTTAAAAATAGGGGGGAAATTGGACTGAAACCAAGAATATATATTTTACCGAACCTCTAAAAAGAAAAAAACTGCTGGCTTCAATAAAGTCCACGGCTGAAAGTAAAATTCTTTTACGAATTTCACACGTACCGTAAGACGAATTTCTTGAATATAAAAGTAAAAGTGGATACGAAACAGAGCCAATGATTGTTTCAGCACCATTTTGAAATAACGAAAATTTTAAAGGAAGGAAGAATAACACATCAACGTCAATTTGAATTTCAAGAGGTAAAGAAGAATTCTTAAAGATATCCGCCATGCTATATTGCGTCAGAATATACACGATTTAACTTTAAACCTTTAACTAAATTCTGTAACTTCATGAGAAATACTCATTTTATTGAAAATGTTTTTTTCGCATTATTTACTCTAAAACTATAGAAAAAAGGCAATTTGAAAAATTTCAAACTCATTAAACTTACAATAAACATTTATTCACGTTTTATTAATTTTTTAATTTGTACGCATACATAATTTATTTAAGTTATACAATACGACACAATTTTTTTAAACAGCCTTAATTAAATTTTAACTTTACTTTTGGTAAGAAAAGGTCCTATAATTACAACTCAAAAGTATGTTTATTTTCAAAATAAAGGCTAACAGCTCAACAACAAATTATAATTCATAAACATCAAAATAATCTATAATAATAATATCCGCTCTCTACTGATCATTTCGTTTATAAGTTAAAAGTCTATAATTCCGTCTCTCATTTACTAAAAATCCTATCCTAATGCAGTGTTGCTTATTATGACACAAACAACTATAAAATACCTTCTTTAATACAAAACATCTTTCCCGCGGCCTTCTCATCTCTTAAATGGCTGAAACATCCATCTCTCAGACGCATCAATCAAACTTTTATGTGTTTATGTTACCGTAAATGATCAAAATGGATAGTTGTTGACTTCCACCGGTGAATGTTCACAATCACATAGTCTCTTTGGTAAATGTCCGAAATATATACTAGGTCTCGTTAACTTCTAACGCCCGGCATACAATTGCCCGGTATGTCTTACATCAATAATTTTTTAAGGTTCAGTGCTACTATCCTGATTTGCCCGGTATGCTATACATCAATGTTTTCTTCAGGTCAAGTGCCTCTGCCCAGTATACATTTAACCAGTACTCCGAACACTTATTTTGCTCCTGATCTATCCTCTGTAGATGTATCGAATAAATATAATAATATCAACGAATAAATTAATATCAACTCGGATATAGCAAATAGATTAGACATTCACCAAAGCGACTATGTAATTGTTGACATTCACCGGTGAAAGACGACATTCTCTTGATGTCGCTCATTCACTATAACACTTATTGGTGCCCGGTGGCCGAGCGGTTTGCGTGCCTGAGTGCGAAGCCAATGGCCGCTGGTTCGAATCCCTCTCGGGGCATGGATGTTTCTCTCTATGTGTTGTCATCTGTTGTGTGTGTTGTGTGAATGTTGCCCACCCTATGAACGGGTATTTGTGGCAGTGTGGCGTGGGTAATGTTGCTCGCCTCCGTGACTTAGGTTCACAAGTGCCCGCTGGGTAACGTTAAATGAGCAACACTTCCGGCATCTTCCAAGGTGAAAAACGAAAGTTCAGTACCTGACGTTACAGGAAAAAAAATGGTAACACTCATACGTTGTGCGCTAATAGAGTGTCTGGTTTAAAACCTGAGATGTTTTGCTGGATGCGATTCAATCATAATTATGGATGTCCAAGACGCTTCACTTAGTCAAGTGTCTTTCCTCCGACCTATCCTGCTTTGGTGAAATAATTGAAAAGTGCTAAATTTCATTATCCTAAGTAGTTAATATTCGATACAATATATTATTCAGCCTTTCTCTTTGTAAATTTCTGATCGGATACATATTCAGGGGCTCAAAGAAAATCCTACGGACCCCCGTTTCCAATGGAATCAGATTGAAGGCCATCGACTCAGACTTCTAAAAATGAGCCTGAGCTCATGTCAAGTAGAGATGATACATGGTTTGAATAAAAATAAAATTACAGGTCTAATTTTCATAACTATTTTGTAAAGAAAGATAGTGATACACTTATGTACTGATGCCGAAAGTATACTTCACTTTATATTTGTTGAGTATCCAATGATCTCTCAATACCCTGCTGTTTGACGTGTAAAACTAGTTGTTGTTGTTTTTTAATTGAAGACTAAACCCTATATTTTATTAACTATCTCTGCAATATGACATATGTTCATAACTAACCTACGCTACAATAACTATAAGTTTCATAATTTACTCTTTATAAAACCTATTTGAGTTTCTTTTAATTAAAAAAATACTGAAACATCCGACACTTGACCCATCTCTCACTTAATATTAATCAACAAATGAGGTTACTTATAAGTATAATTGAACTTTTAACTCTGTTTTTTGGGTCTTCATCCCATTTCATCATGATTCTAACAAGAATTTGCTGATGGCGGATCCCTCATTACGACATATCGTCGCTTTGAAACGAAACCGTAGTAACTCAAAAAAATCGAAAACTGAGATATTTGGGTCATTTTGTGTAAACAAAATCTTCCTTTTAGAAAAACAACGTGTTATTTTCTTAAGTTCCATAAAATTAATTTAGAGAGCAGAAAAATCGTGATCGCATTGGCGCGATTCGCCTTCTTGAAAAGTTCGAAATCGCTCTCCAGGAAAACTTGCCTTTTTGAGTTACCACGGTTTATTTTCAAAGCGACGATCTGTCCCACACAGGGCTGAATTATTCACTTATGTTTAATAATCAGCTATTAGAAATATTATATAATCTTTCTCATAGAGTTTAGAATGGCAAATAAAAGAGCATTTGTACAGTGGGCAAATAAAAACGGACCACCCTGACATTATACACCTTTACACCTTGTATAAATAATCATTTTTTGAAATAATATTTAATATTAAAAGTATATTGTTATAACATATTTGGTGAGTTCACAACTGTAATTTAATATTTCTGCTTACAAAAATGGGACGGATGTATTTTAAATACAATTTTTGCATTCATCACTTTGTGCCATAATGCTGAAAGTTAAAATCTGGGTAAAAATATATTTATTATAGAATATAGGGTGCCTCTTGGCGAAATTGGCGACTTATGTTTGGCGCCATTCCTGTTTGCGCGGAACACTGTGGTAATAGGAATGGCGGCCAAAACATAATGATATTTCAATAAAACATTGGAAAATTTCAACAAAACATCAACCAAAACTTAATAAAATTGCAATGAACCCAATATAAGAAAAATTAATAAACCCAATAAAATGCATTTTGAATCGAAACAAAAATTAATGGAGCAAGCTCAGGAAGAAAAGGAAAAAAACAACTCACTTCTTCATTAAGCTCGAATATCCTCAGATTTAGGTGCACAGAATTCTCTAATAGCAGTTAGATACTGTCTAAATTTATCACGAATAGAATCTGTGTAACTCCATCGCCACATAAATTCGGTGAAATACGAATCGAAAATGGCGTCTGTGGTACCGGACTGACGGTGAAATTTTTTTCTAAAGTCCCTTTTCATGACTGAACACATACCTTCGATCTTATTGACCAGAAGCAAAAGTAACCTTACCAGCCAGTATCCAACGTAAATCTAACGGACCTCTGAAATTACTTGTACCGTTGACCATTTAAAAATAACGCTAAAATCTAAACCAATCAGAATCGCGATTGGGTTTCAACATCGCTCAGTTTAGCAATCAACAGCGATCACAACTTGGCGAGAATCACCTGGGGCACCCTCAAATATAGTCAACCCAAAATCTGAATCATTCAGCGAATCTCTTTAACCGTAATTCATAATAGTATATTAATGTAATTTGTAATAAAAAATAATAATTGTAAAATGGTTAATAAGATCAGACACTTATTTAAATAACTTTATCTTAAAATGTAATATAAAGTTACATTATTCTAATAATAATAATAATAAAAACAATCCTCCTTAACTCTTTATTTAGAAATCAAACAAAATCAAAAACGTAATAATAACAGTGAAGGTAATTCTAACCTTTGAATTAGGCAAACAAAAATATTTACAGGAAAAAAATTACTTATATCAATTGATGGCTTATATCAATTTCATGCTGATGACAACCAAACCAATATCAGAATTAATGTGAGAAAACTGGATCCTACCATGTGATTTTCCAGCCAATAAAAATGCATTGACAACAATGGAAAACCGCGATACCATCATTAGATTTTTATCTGTAGTAAGATTCTGCTTTTAGTCAGTTTTGTTGATTAATCTTTAAAACTATACTTATGACTAAATTTAGTTCTTTAAACAAATAAAATTAATAATTTCTTCAAGTGAAGAGTAAATATTCCGTCAGTAAAAAAAAATGGGAATTTTGAGTATCCATTTTTTGTAGTTGGTTCAATTCAGAGAAAACAGTCTACAAAAAAAACGTGACCTCTGGAAACATATTTTTTATAGTATTTATCTGAAGTCAATAAAAGGAAATTGGAAGAGTTAGAGTTTCCTAACTAGGTTTAAATTGTTATGAAGACATCAATTACAGGCTTTAGAAAACGTCTGTAAAACAAATTTACCAAAACAAAGAATTTCTCTCTTCTTTTTTTTTAAACTAATCCCTGTTAAAGGAAAATGAAAAGTAAAACGAAACTACTACAACAACCTCTCCTAACCGTGAATTCTTAACACACCTTTTCAGTTAAAAGAAGAGAAAAAGAAGTTCCAATTTTTTTTTTTTTTAAACCGACGTATTTCTTTCCAAAAAGTTAAATTAGTTTCGTTTCTTATCAGTTCGGTTTGGCAACGGGCCAAAAACGAATTTTCGGACGTACCGGAAAAAGCCCTGTTTCCAAGATAGTAAATTTATTTTATATCCGACATGTTTACTGAAAAAAAAAATGACCAGTCTAAAGCCATTCTTGGAACTAAAATATAAAATTGGCTCTTTTTTTCTACTTTTCTTCACACATGCTGTGTTTTATAAGATGGTTATCAGGCTAAAGGAAAATTTAGAGGTTCTATTTTTTTAAGTGTATGGTTTTATATAACCTTTTTTTCTACAGAAGACGTTTGAAGATCGTTAAGTAAAACAAAAATTGTTTTTGATTACGTAATCACTTTTTCCTTTCAGTATAAAATGCAATCTTGTATTTCAAAGAACTGGTTGTTACAAAATTAAAGTTTATATTTTTAACGAAAAATATTTAGAAAAAGATGGGAAAACATTTTTAAAAAAAGCATAAAGATTCACGGTTTTCTATATTCTAAGCTTTAAGTTTGGAAAGTGCTTGTTCGTAGAGCTTATTTAAAATAATGTTATTTATTTAAATTACAAATAAATAAATTAAAATTAAAATTGTTCTTTTTCTCAATAAAAACAGAACTTTCAATGAATTTGAATTCAATTCCTAAGTAAGGTAAGCATGAACCCAAAACCTAAACCAGAACTTATCAGAGAAGATAACTTCTCTTAATCTTACTTTAAAATTTTATTTATTTATTTATTTAATTCCATTGGATAAAATATTGCCGCACTGAACATTATGGCAACCAAAGACCATTTGTATGGAAGTCAAAAAATAAATTTACAAAAATATCTCTACTTATTCCTCGGTTGGTTAAAAATCACTGAAGAATCACGAACAGAGCGCAAAATTAAAAAAGGACCACTCTGAATAATTTTTGATCTAATGCTCGGATCTTTCCGTTCTGGGACCTCAAATATGCTAACTAATAAGTGCAGACGGTATTTTAAGTTACGAAATTGGACACAAAAACGTACTTTCTCTCTTAATAAACATATCTTTTCTTTGATGAATTCGGATCTCTAACTCCTAAAATATAGGATAGTCGCAATCTGGGACATTGGGTCCCGATAATTTGGT
Organism: Parasteatoda tepidariorum; assembly: GCF_982258835.1. Classification (NCBI taxonomy): domain Eukaryota; kingdom Metazoa; phylum Arthropoda; class Arachnida; order Araneae; family Theridiidae; genus Parasteatoda; species Parasteatoda tepidariorum. Next base: position 16,116,454 of record NC_141756.1, on the reverse strand, counting down.
CAGGAGAGCGCTCCAAAGTTTGGACCCCTTGAAGTTAATTTTACTTTTGGAGCATTTTTCCTTATCTCGAGAACTTTTAAAGCGAATTGAAAAACTTTTGCACACAATTATAAAACTCGCTTATCCAGATACCGTTTAGATAATTTCAAGCAAAAATAAAAATCTCCTGAACTTTTCAAGCGAATTGAAAAAATTTTTAACACAAAAATACAATTCGTTTATCCAAAGATAATTCTATACAAAATATAGCTTTTAGTAAATATTTTTTATTTTTAATTATTTTATTTCAAAGTAAAAAAATATATTTGTTAGGTATACAATGTTTCACATTATTTTAGAGAACGCAATTTTAAATCGCAAAATACAAAACTTGAGCAAAATAGGTGAAATAGTTCCTGAGTAATCAAATATTTTTTAAAAAATCGTATTTTTAAAATCTAATTTCTCAAAAACTATTCGATTTATTTCACTCAAATTTTGTTCTCTGTTATGTTCATTTACACTCATTAAAATAATGTAAAAGAAATTTTACCTTGCAATTCAAAATTTTTGAACTATTCTTAAATAAAATTTTAAAAAAAATAATAAATATTAAGTAAAAGTTTACTTTTGCATGTAATTATCTAAGAGTAAGCAAATTTTATAATTGTATGCAAATTTTTTTCATTTCGATTAAAAAGTTTTCGAGATATGGTTAGTTATAAGATATGGTTATATTATAAAAGCATATAAAACTATATTCATATATGTAATATAGAATGCCTCATGCTAGTTTTTCTACATTAAAGCATAAGCTTAAAATAGATTTCTCTTATTAATTTTAAAACGTTGAAAACCTTCTTTCAGAAACAGTCATGAAAAGTTAGCATGCCAATTAAAAGATTATTCTCTGTATTTAATGGGTAATAATTCTTAGAAAATACTCATTAAGAAAGTCTCAAAAATTCGCTATCGCATGAATGGCGAATTCCCTATCGTATGAATATCTTGGAACATATCAAAATCTATAAATTTTCCCGCTTGAATGACGTTTTATTAGGCTAAAGATATTCTTGCAACCGATTCGCTTTCTGAATCCCTGGTTAAATAGCGGTAGCCATCGAAAATACATGGTTTCTTCATGATACATTCCGAACTGTCAAATCCCATGACCCTGATAAGGAACACCTAGTCCATAAGAACTTATCATAAGATGCTGAATAAAATTTAAAAGAAACCAACTTGTGCCTCGTCTGTAGAAATGACTTGTGTTTTCTTGAAATAAGATCATAGCATCTTGCATATATAAAAATATTTTATAAGTGCATTGAACTACTTTAAAACTACATTCGCTTTCGTTCACTTGAAAATTATTTACTAATTATTCACTAACAATTTTAGAGCATTCAATTTAAAAACACTGCTCGTGTTCCCAGGCTAAAATAATAAAAAAATTAACGGCTGACTGTCCCTCTTACATTTCATAGAGTTCTGGAGATATCCTTTCTTGCAGATATATTTTATGCTCCCCCTTTTTTCTCTCCATCTCCAAATTAAACTATTTGTGGTTTTATTAGAAATTCAATCATAATTTTTAATGTGCTAATAATAAGAATAAAAAAAATTATAAAAAATAATTAATTTTTGTTCATTATTGAAGATCAAGGGAAAAAACGTTTTATATGCATTTTTCCCAAAAAAGACGATTGGCTCGTTTTCTGTTATATTTCTTGGATTACTAAGCTTTGACAAATCAATATCGTGGAAAATCGGCTACTCGAGAGTAATTACACACTAAAGATGGGTTCAGCTGGGGAAGAACAGTTTTTGTCCACACGTTGACAAGAAGAGCTACGAAAAGCACAGTGAAGAAGAAGACAAGGATACTGGTGAGGATTGGGGAAGAATAGTAAGGGTAAAATGGTTCTTGTCTTACCCAATTTTTATTTTTTTCAACATCAAAAATTGTAATTTTCGTTTCAAAATTTTTAGGAGATATAAATAAATACTTGTGGAATCCTTGTATACTTTTATTTTTACAATTTCCATCGAATGCTTGCTCTTAAAAATTTTTGAACTTTAAAATTCGTGTTTCTCAGAAAAAGTTTTCCCAGACATAGCTCCCCCCCCCCTTTTCTTTTTATCTTCAATTAATATTTAATTGTGTTGTGTTTAAAAAATTCATTATATCTAATTTTTACTGCGAAGGAGTGAGTATTTTTCATTTAAAAATTACATTCGCTTATATCATCATGATAAAAATCTTTATATAATACGTCCCAAATGATTATTACTATCATGATATAAGTTAATAACTGCTGTATAGTTAATTGAAAAACGAAGCCAAAAAATTTATTCCAAAAATTGAAATGGGTCTGAAATGTAGTTGCTGGAGTGACTAAAGGACTATATGATTTAAAGCACTCTTTTTACTCACTAGATGGCAGTACTTGGCTGGCACGGTAAAATGATTATAACCGAGCTGCTGTCAGTTCATTCATTTGTTTCTGAAGCATCACTGAACAAAGCAACTGATCACGTAGGACAACTGCTTTGCAATTTTCTAGAGCTCTTGTCACAAATCAGCAACGTTTTATAGCCAGTGTTGAACAGCCAATCCAGTTTTGAGTTAACGACTATGAATGTTCAACTCCATAGCCTTGCCATTTTTATTCCAACCCAGAAAACAAGGGAAGTCCTGAATCAAGCATTGCGACAAACTAGCTTTCCGGGAGGACTTTCTAGGGGAACTAACTCGCATTTTCGTAACATTGTGAGAAAAACCGCTTAAATCTTCCATGCTTAGTACGAAAACAAAAGGATTTTTAGTTTATTTAATAACCGTTGTTGAACAGCCGACCCAATTTTTGGGTTAACAACTACTAATGTTCAACTTCGTAGCCTTATAATTTTGAACCCAATCCATAAGGCAAGGAAGCCCCTCGATAAAGTATTGGGAGAAATTTGCCTTCGTGAACTACTTTTTGAAGGAACTAACCTGCAATTGCGTTATATGGGGAGGAAAAACAGGAAAACATCCCACGGTTAGCCTGACTACAAGGGAACGCTAACCCATGATCCGTCTACCACTGAGGATAATTTACGTCAGTACTGTAGTCAGTACGAGACGGGTGTGGAATTCATACCGACTTGTCATCGTTGGGATTCGAACCCAGTTCACCTCATTGGAAGGTGAACGTTCTATCCCCTGAGCCTTCACGGCTCTTAAAGAAAGGATTATAACCTCCATCAACCAATGACGATATTTTACGTCAGCACTGGGGTCTGTGTGAGCCGAGAGCATTAACGATCAGCCCTCGCTGGGATTCTAACCTAGGGTACCTTATTGGATAGCGAACGCTCTAGCTTTTGTGCCACCAATCAGCAATATTTGAAACCGTTGGCAGAGCTCAAAATGGCAATCAAATTGCAACAACACGGTGCACTTTTTCGTGAAGTCCTTCTGCTGTAAGACAATATTCGACCACTGCCAAGGCAATAAATAAACTTCTGCTGGGTCACCTATCCTAGAGATCTGTTTCCGTTTTATCTGTCACTAAATTTGCCCTGTGGGATCTAAACAAATTCGATGATCTCAAAAAAAGCAAAGTAGGGATGTCGATTTTAAATTGACAATGATGACAAGATATTTGTGTGTAAATACTCTAAACACCCAATGATTTTTTATATGCAAAGAACTGCGCAGTGAGTGTTAATGCAATAATAAATTTCTTAAATAATTGTAGACAATAGATTTGAGTTTCATTAAATAAATTCTATAAAATAACTACGGACTAGTTGTTCACTAAATTGTCTTAATATGATATAAGTACAGAACATTTGCCCTTCAAATACATTTACAGTAGAAAACTTAATTACTCAACTATTGTAGTTAGAAAATATACATGTTCCATTTCTATCGAATACGAACAAACAAATTAGAAACTCGCATGAATCTCTTCTCAAATATTTTTAATATTATGTTTGATTTCGTGAAAATCTCCCAGTTAACGAAAGAAGGCCAAATTAGCTAAAAGAAGTCCTTTAAAATTCTACCCTTATATGATAAAAGACATATTATAATTCTTTTCAAAGTATTTAATTAAGTCAAAAATTATTTACATTTACCCTTTTAAATAACATAATTTTGCTGAAAATGTCTAAATTCGAAGCGATGTTAAAGCGTATAACACTTTGATTTTATATATTAGTTTTTATTCTCTTAGTAAATCACCCTGAAGTATAAATTGTTCGATAAAGCTAATTTAAATATCAATATAATTTATACATTGTTTAATCTTATAAATCAAAAAGTTTGCGCACATACCAAATGAAATTAGTTGGAATTTACGAATCATCCTAAGAGAATAAACATTATAATGAGAAATGTTTGAAGACATTAATAATAAAGAGTAGAAAGATTAAAATGTACAGCTGCCTTGATAAATATAGAATTAGAGAATTAAATAATCGTGATAAATGGAAGAGTTTACAAGATAATTAATGATGTGAGTTTTTGCGGTTATTAAGTTCTTTTTAGAAAATGTCATCTTTAAAATTTCTATGAAACATTAGATTAAAAGATTTAAAAGTTGTTTACAGAATATGCAATATATATATTAAAATTTATGCATGATTTGTAACTATAAATTCAAATACTCAATTTTATGTTTCAATATTCAGTACAGTTAAATATTCAGTTATACATTCAAACTCTCTTTTTTGATCGACATTTTGATCTCGATTATTTTTGCATGTCAGTTAAAAGAGTGGAAAAAACGTGAGTATCCATTTTTACATCAGTAATAGGGTTTCAAAATAACAGATCAGAGATAAATTTTATATTTCCTTTCTTTCTCACATTAGAGGAAAGTTAACTGCCAAAATTAACTTTGATGCTACTCAATATCTTTAAAGTATTTTTTTACGTCACTTATTAGAGTTTACGGACACCTACATTATTTCAAGTGTCCATTCAAACAATCTCATTTTCTCAAAATGTGATTGTGTGAATTGTTTTTATGTATTGTGTTACGTAACAGTAGTCCGATTCAAAGAATAACAAACAAAAAAATGTTTACACCTCTGGGAAATGAAAGAAATGCATTTACAGAAAAAAGTCTGACGTGAGGCAGCAATAAAATAACACATAGAATTTTTTTAGAAGTTTTCAGAGATATTGTACAATATTTTTATGTGTATAAATATGCCTTTATTTAGAATGCAAATTTTGAAAACTTTAAACTTAAATAAAGTGACAGGAAAATAGTTTATTTGCAATTATTTTTTAATATCATTCGAGTGTTTCTTTCTATATGAAAAAAAGTTTTGCTTTTTGCATTATTTCGAACATTGATTTCATTATTCTTTCACGAAAATATTCTATTCTTAAAAACAAGAATATGACTCTTTCAACTAAAGAAATCAATTAAACTCTCTAAACAAACAAAATCTTTATTGAACTGAGTCTTTATTATCATTTGATTTCTCAAAGAGCGTTCGTAAAATATGCTTAAAACGTGTTCATTGATCGAATGAAAAGAGTTAGAAAACTCAAACCTATAGTTGGTAAAATCAAACTCAGTCTAATGGGATATTGGTTAATTGATTTTTTTCCCTTTATTTTAAGCTGAAAATCACAACATCAAACTACATCTTTGATCAACTGGCTAGAAATAGGATACTCCATTTAAATAAGCACTTTTGTTGAATAAATATTTAAGTTGAGAGAATTTGTGAAGAGAGAAAATGAAATTCGTTTTTTTTACTCTTAGATAAGTGAGAAATTACTTATAGAAAAAGGAGAATTAAAGTGGGAAATTACGTTTTAAATATTGATAACAAACCAACTCCAAAACATCAAAAAGATAAAATAAATCACAAGAGCTATCATTTAATTTGTTTTAATTGCAAACATTTGTATGAAATAAACTGTATTTACATCGTAACCTCTTTATAGATGACCACGTGATTCATAACGGATATGCAATATTTACTTTATACAATGTGGAGTGATGCACGATAAAGCGAAAATATTTTTTTTTCCTTTTGTAGAAATCGTAATTTGAAAAATGATTTTCTTTTTTAAAAAATGATTGCTTCAAAACTTTAAGAGGACGAAATATGAAGAAAGAGCTATAATTTAATTTTGTCTTCTAAATCTAAGTAGTTTTATATTATAATATAACCAAAAACTTTTAATCATAACATGTTTCTTGATCAAATCATGATTCACAAAATGGATTTACAATATTTTCTTTCAGCAAAATAGCTTTATGCACGATAAGGGAAAATAATTTTTGTTCCTTTTGCAAATAGCACAAATTGAGAAATTACTTTTTTAAAACATGATAACATTCTTCAATACACCAAAAAGACAAAATATGAAGAATAAATATATAAATTTAAATTTAATTTTGTTTTCTAAAAGTAAATATTTTAAGACACTAATATAAAAAATTCATCTACACCGTAACCTCTTCTTCGGACTCGGGATTCATATACTGGCTTTAGAATATTTACTCTTACTACTACATCTTAAAATAAGCAATTGAACTGCTCGGATTCTTTTTCCATTCATCCTCGTGAGATTAGCCACACACCAAAGTGACTTTAACCTATACGCATGATCCATCTCCTGTTAAGGTTATTTTATATTAAAGCTATTATGAGATTCTTTTATTTTTAGCATCTTCATTTATTTTGTTTTTAAAATGCTGCTGAAAAGTTGAGAAGCTGTTTTTTCTCCTTTTAAATTAAACTTTACTTTCTTAAAATTGAAAAAAAAATCGAAAATACACGGAAAGCTTTAAAAAAACTGGAAAAAAATGTCATTTTGAATCAAATAAGGGAATTGAATTGGTTTAAAACCATACAGCTCATTTCTGCCCTTGTGAAAAAAGTTTCATTTTCTTATATTTTATGAAAAGTTCCACAAAAAACTATTGAGGACAACAAATAACGTTCACCATACATTTAACTCAAAATGAATTTTCAATTTTAATTACTACTTTCCAAAAGCTCATTTTTATCAACAATTCGCAAAAAAAATCCTAAAAAATACTTCTTCGAAAAATATTTTTCATTTTTTTTCCTTGTCATGATTAATCTAGCGATATTTATGTTTGGACGTTAGTCAAATACCTTCTGCAAAAAATATATTTTCTTTTATGAACGAACTTGTTTTAATTAATCTTTTTCAAACGCACGCTAAATTACACAGAAATTAGAATTATTTTTTACTTCAACCTTTTGTTCAATTTTTCATTAAAGATAGGTTATAGTTGTAAAATAAAATTTACATTTGTTTTTTAGTTGAAAAGTTTTCTGTTTTCATTAAAAAGTCTCCAAAAGTATTTTAAAGCATTATTTTTACTTTAAACATTATTTTAAACATTTTTTCAAAAGAAAATTTTAATGCATGATACACATACAAGCACTCTTTTTAAGAAACTGGATTGTGATTCTTCTATAACTATGAATAGTTAGTTAATTATAAACGACATTTGTTATCCAAGCGACTTAAATGATTCAATTGAAAAAGACAACAATATGAGTTATGAAATATTTCATTATTTGCAAATTTGATTATTTGAAAAGATTATTCATCACTTCTGCAAAGATTATTTTATCGAATGCAATTTAAATTTGAATCCCTCAGGGTGGTGCCCAAACCCGAACTGAAAATTTAAACTTCGAAAATATATACTTTCTTTTCTAAGTTCACATTCTAATTTAATGTTCAAGCATGTAAAAAAGTGCTTTAAAGAGGACATGTCACCAATATTTCTAATTGGTGAGTTAAATAGAAAGTTTGAAATATCTTTATCCCTAAATATGGCACCTTGATGTTCCTAATTTTCTAAAATTGGCACTATTTTTGTCACTCCACCAGCACTTGGCAACGTTTTCTCAATTATCTGCTTTGATGCAGCACAGCTTTGGTGAGATGATCTAGACGTACAGATTGCTTAGATCTTTGTACGTTTTAAAAGGAATGTACAAAAAAAGTTTTGGAGTCAAAGTTCTATATCAATAAGCTAATGACCACCCAAGCCTTGCAAGTCAATGTCACAATAAGTCAGCCACAATTTTGTCCTAATGCAATTAAAAGCTTCCTTATTATTAAACTATGCCAGCAAAGCCAAAGAGGGTAATTAATAGATCTATCATTGTATACAATATGAAAAATTCCGAGCCAAGTTGCACAAAAAATTTATATTCATTTGCTGGCTACATAAAATGAAACTCAATTTTATCCTATTTTGGTATGTTCACTATCTCCAAATATGAGTAGAATGTTGTACCAAAAATAGGTGTTTTGAAGAAACGCAACATCCATTTTCATTCTTTCTTTTTTATATAGTATCATAGGTAGATTGCACCATAATTAGGTATTTTTAAAGCCCCTAAATACAGGCCATATTTGCTATTTTTTGGAACAAAACTATTTGCAGTAAGTAGGTTTGTTTATGACATATTTCTAACGATTTTAAACCGCTAACCAAATTTAAAAAGGCATCATAAAAGAAATGAAGTTTAATTAACGCAAAAAAAAAAACATTTGCCTACCTAAATAAGTTGATACTTGAAACAACATGCATTAGTCGTTCTGATACACCGAGACTGAGTTGTGAATAAAACATGGCGTCGTAAACAAATATCGCTCAGTTTACAATCACAGTCAAAGTTTTGTGGCCTTTACCAAATTTTGGTGCAGTCATTTGCACAATGGAAGTATTTCTGGATCATACTTCACAGTTTATGGTGCAATTAAAATAAAATTATCTTTCAAACTTTGGGGTAATGAGAAACTTTGCACCAAATACTGCTTTTACCTAATTTTTTTACAGTCTATATTATTGCAACACTCCCATTTTGTAAACAAATCAAAATTTTGGTAATAAAAATGCTAAAACTAGAAATTGGTACTCATTCGTTGAAAAAGGAGGGACATGAAAAACCTATAACCACAGTACCTATAATAGTATACTAGACACTTAATGACATCTCTGCGTTAATAATAGTTTGTCAGTTTCTCTTCCATACGAAACTGATACGTACCTAAAAGTTATCCGTACGCTCATTAAAAATGTAAATAATTATGGATCATTTATTTGCTAGTGAAAATTATGTAGGTGCATGTCCTCTCTTGGTCATTTTGCTGACTATCCAAAATGACCAAGGATAAGTCAAGGTAAGCTGATAGGTCACTCTAATTCGTGGAATCAAAGTTGACTCGTTTAAATTTGATTCTTGCATTCTGATAAACTAACCGTATGGAACAGCAGGAAAAATAATATTTCGAAACTCACCCTCACAAGTTGGAACATCTGATGTCCATCTCCTTCCATCACAATAGAGAGCAGCAGGACCTTCTAAAGTGTAACCAGGGTGACAATCATACATGAGTATAGCTCCGCGATAAGCTTCTGTTATTCGAGAGTTTGGTACTTCCGGGGGTCTGAAACATCCTCGGGCTGAAACAATGAAAGATTCTCTGTTATAAGCTTGCTTAGTAACTAGCTTTTTTTACATCTCAATATGGGCTATTGGTGGCTGTAAAATGTGAAGGCAGGCCATCACATTTTCGATCCTTTAAAAGTGGGAGAACTTTCCCGTTTTGGTAGCCCGACGACCTGCGCGTGAAGTGGAGTTCCTTACGATAGTTATTATATATATTTTATTCTATAAAATTCTTTTAAGGAATATTTTCATGCCGTTTTTTGTAAAAATTTTCAATAAAAAGCGAAGTTTTATGTAATGATGAAACAGATATCAGTAATCATATGTGCAAGATTTTGGATGTATATTTCTTAACTTAATAATTTTTTTGGTATATTTTTCCAATAACTTTATTAAATTATTATTAAGTAGTAACAAACAGAAAAATAACAAAATACTGAAAGTATATTGTTTTGGACATAAAACATTTTTTTACTTAAAATATTTCATTTCGCAAATACACCTGAAGCCTGCTCAAATCTGATAAAGCGTCCATATGTTGGCCATAATAAATTTCCTTAAAAAAGAACATAGCGTTTTAGAAAAACGTCACTTTTGAAAAATATTTTTTTAAGTCACTTCGGTGAATGTTAAGATTTAAAACTCTGACTTTACCAACAATTTTTAATCAACTCTTTATAAAATTTAACTTTGTAAAATGCGAAGTACGAATAAATAAACCATATGTTTGAGAATATTTTCATGATTATAACATATATTTAACATAAAGCAATGCTTGAGTAAAATATCTCTACGAAATTAAATTTTATTATAGTTAATGAATTTTCAGCTCCGATAGAATAATTAGACAAAACGTTGAAAATATAAAGGCCATCCATCATAAAATAATTACTGTTCATTTAATATTGTTCTTTCTAAGTAAAAATATTTGCTTTTCAATTATAAAACCATAACTGTAAAGATAATTTTGAATTATTCAAATATTAGTTAAAATTATTTTGCCACTCTTTTATGATAGTTAATTATGTGTAAATAAATTTGTACAATTAGTTTTCAAAGATAAGCAACTTTCGCTTGTCAATTATCAATGTTGAAAGTTTTACAATATTAACGATTATGTCCCTTTCAAACTAAATGTACTGCAAAGAAAACATAATTTGCATGAATAAACAATTTTTCTACGTGTATTGTAATTTACATAGGGCAGATTCTAAAGAGAGAGAAAATAAAAACACGAACTTTTCCGCTGATGAGAAATAGTCTATTATAAAATGCCCAAGTGTTAATTTATTTTTTGATTGATTGCCAACTTCCTAAATTGACATTCTTTTAAAACAGGTGTCTGGAAGTAATGGAAAATTGTTTCAATTTTCTTTTAAGTTTTTTTTTTTATTGTTTTGCATACAATAATTTCTTTTGTTATTTTTTACCTTTAATGATTTTGGATAAATGACTTTTAAAAAAAGAATATTGTTTTTGCTTGAAAATAAAGTTAGATTATTGGCGTGAATTCTTTGTAAGATATAATTTTAAAAAATGAAAATTAAATACTGTTGTTGTTCTTGACATATGCCATTAAGACAGGGGGGTGCGATTGTTCTTGTCTTCCAGTGGCGCCATCTATGGCCAAGAATTCGACTTCTGCCACACTCATATGTCACACCCGTTTATAGGGCGGACCCATTCATACATTCATTCATTCATCCACAGATCGTAATTTTGACCTGAATCAGAGAACGATCAATCTCCAATTCAGTACCCCCAGAGGTTTTGATTTGTTATGAGAACATGGAGGACTTTGCAAATCGACAGATTTAACGTGCATCAGTCACCAATGCCTACACGGGAAGTCCTCGGCCGGCAAGGATCGAACCCGTGATCACTTGGACATGGGCCCAGTGCCCTACCAACCAGGCTATCCCGGCCCATTAAATGCAGTAAACTCTCGATATCTCGAACTTCGATATCTCGGAATCCTTGTTATGTCAAAAAAATATTTTTCCCCTTAGCATTATACATCCATGTAATGTTAATTTGAATTCCCATTTCTTCTTAAAACCTTGTTATTTCTAATTCTTTTCGACGTAGAAATTGAATTTGTTCGAAAAAATCACAAATTAAGTTTATTGTAAACCAATTCTTTTCTATTTAAGGCATAATTATTTTAGTCCTACTTTTAAGATTGAAATTAATTGCACTTAGACTTATAGTCAACTATCATTACATACATATTTAATAGTAGTTATTATTATGTTTCCTTACAACTTTTTAGAGTAATATTATTAGTTTAGAATATATTTTTCTAGTTTTTAAGAACATTTTTCATTCTTAACTTGTTATCTCGAAAACTCGCTAACTCGAAATTTTTTTAGCATCCCTTCAACTTTGAAATATCGAGAGTATACTATATTTTGAAAAAAAAAATTTGCATTGATTGATTAATTATTTTATTTTACTTTTTATACTTGCAGACTTGAAGTAAAACTGACCAAAACCAAATGCAGGTTTAGTTTCTCAGTTATTCCTAATAGCTCCTTTGTTCACAATTACAACTCTCGGGAGATGATGTGAAATTCATTTTAATTTAAACATTGATTGATTAATTATTTTATTTTACTCTTTGTATTTGCAGACTTGAAGTAAAACTGACCAAAACCAAATGCTGGTTTAGTTTCTCAGTTAATCCTAATAGCTCCTTTGTTTACAATTGCAGCTCTCGGGAGATGATGTGAAATTAATTTTAATTTAAACATTGATTGATTAATTATTTTATTTTGCTCTTTATATTTGCAGACTTGAAGTAAAACTGACCAAAACCAAATGCAGGTTTAGTTTCTCAGTTATTCCTAATAGCTCCTTTGTTCACAATTACAACTCTCTGGAGATGTTTTAAATTAATTTTAATTTAAACATTGATTGATTAATTATTTTATTTTACTCTTTATATTTGCAGACTTGGAGTAAAACTGAACAAACCAAATGCAGGTTTAGTTTCTTAGTTATTTTTAATAGTCCCTTTGTTCACAATTGCAATTGTCTGGAGATGTTATTAAATTAATTTTAATTTAAACATTGATTGATTAATTATTTTATGTTACTCTTTATATTTGCAGACTTGAAGTAAACTGGCCAAAACCAAATGCAGGTTTAGTTTCTCAGCTATTCCTAATAGTCCCTTTGTTCACAATTGCAATTCTCTAGAGATGTTATTAAATTAATTTTAATTTAAACATTAATGCAATAAAAGATATTATCAAGTCATTTATATAAAAATTGAAGAAAATAACACAGAATAAATCATTTTTAAAGAAAACTTTGTCAGATGTGAACCAATTTTTAAAAAAAAAAATTTGTTGAATCATATTAATCTATTGACGAATCTCGTTAATAGAAAATTGCTCAAAACTTGACATTGTTAACAACGCATGATTAAGTAAATAATAACACATTAATATTCTATTGCTCATAATGACATACTTCCATGCTGTAGAACATTTAAAAAAAAAAGAACCCACTAGAAAATTGTTACAAAACGTCAAATGTTCTTGACTTTTTTTCCATTTTCCAGGCATTAGTTTAAAACTTGAAATTTTGATGAATTGTAATTATCTAACAACCTTCACAATTATTTTTCTTAAGTAAATTAAATGTTTCTTATACAATAATGATGTTTCCATAATTGTTTCTCGTATACTACCAACAAAACTTCTGGGACTTTAGGGGATTTTTATGGAATAAAAATGCTACTTAGTTTTTCCTGGGACGTTTTCAACGTATAAGTTATTCATCATCTCAAAGTTGTTTATCTCATGAATATTTTAGTATTTAAACTCTTGTTATATTAAATTCGTGAAAGAGGGTTTTTCGATTTTTTTTTCCTTATTTTTAATTTCATTAATTTTTGAAATAAAAACGTTTTTCTTTCTTTTGCCAGAAAACTCTAATAAAAGCACAAAATCCTCCTCTTTCATAATTTAAAAAATAAATTACTTCACTTTTTATATAAATAACTACAAACCGAAGTAAATTTATAATTTTATTTTTCGAATGATATTCTAAATATTTTATGATAAAACTGAAACAATTCTTATTTTTAGAAGCATTAAACGGAATTGAGTTTATTTTCATCAAAGAAAATATATTATTTAAGTTTATTACTTTCAAATATTTTCAATAGCAAAATTTTTTAGATTTAAATTGAAAGAAATGTTTTGACAATGTATTTCTAGAAAAAAAAAATTTCGCAGTTTCTCTTAAGTTAACAATCATTTGCAAACATGCATGCATAGAAAAATTGTTGCATTTTTTTGCATTGCATTAGCTGCGAGATAAAATTTAATGCTTCATGTTGAATATCCAATTTCCCCTGAGACTGAAAAAGTTTGAAAATCTAGACAGTTCTAACAAAATTAAAATCGTGTTTAACAATCATTTTTTTTTTGTTGTTGTGATCAAAAAACAATTGAAAATTGTTTATGTCATCCATAATGAAATTGCAAATAAAATTTCAGTTCTCTGATTAAATTAAAGTGGCAGAATTTTGAATGAGGATGATACAAGTGCAATAATTCTGACTACAGAGGTAAACGATAGAAATTCACAGTATCATCAGGCCGGGTGCTCTAAGTAACTATAGATTTTAATTTTGAACATTTTGAACATTTTGAATTATAGATTTTAATTTTGATAAAAAATTGAACATTTTCCCGCATGATTCAAAAACAATTCGCATACATGCTTTACATTTCTAAGAAAGAGCATATGTGCTTTTTGTGAGTTAATTATTTTTTTATTTTTTATGTTACACTTGCATTATTAATTAATTTTTTAATCATGCAAATTAATGTTTTAATAATGCAAGTTTATTTCTCAAAATTTCAATAATGCATTATTTTTAATAAAATTATTTTTAATTAAATTAATAATCTTGCATTATTAATTTAATTAATAATTAATTTTTATTTGCTACATTGCAGAATGATATATTTAATTTAATAACTCTGGAATAAAAAATTATAGTGCTTAATTTTAGCTATAACTCAGCCCAAAAATATTTATTAATCTCTGTCAGGTATAGAATACTTATCTCGCCATACATTTTTACACTTTAAAATTATCCTCAAACAATACCTGTTCACTGCCATCTAGCGTTGAAAATATTTCCTAAATTTTCCTTGTTATTAAAATAACTAACACGTCCGAAAAAAAGTTAAATTCTCTACCTTGTTTAAATTATGGAATTTTTTTCGCATTTGAACTCAACTAATTATGCAGCTCCTAAATTATTTTTAATTAATTAATTATTTAAAGATTTTAATAAATGCAAACTTTCGAAAAGATATTTTTAAATTGTTGTGCACTAACTTAAGCACTTTATAGTGTTGTTCTAAGATTAAAATAATTTTCTGAAACTTTAATATTAAAAAATATTGATAATCTCTTGGATTAGAACACAACTAGCATATAAAGTATACCAAATCATAAATTTAAAGTTTCTAATTTTATTGTTTTATTAATATCTGTGAAAGACCCTATGAACTCTATGAATTATTACAAATTTTACGGAATTTGAAAACCAATTGGTCTTGCAAATATTTATAAATTGTTAGTAATTAATTAAAAGCATATCTAAATAAGCTTACCGTCTGACCTCTTTGACCTTTTAAATTTTTGGTCTAATATTGAAAAAAAAGTCTGTATTATCAGCTGAAATCTGCTACCATTTATAAAGCAAGAGAAAATATTATTTTATAAATTATTTATGTTGATTTTATGCAGAATTTTAATTTTTCTTTAAACCTGTAATACAGTTGTGAACATATTTTCAAAAGCCAGACACCAGCGTTAATCAGTTAATACGAAAATTGAACAAAAAAAACGAACCGTCCTGAATATCTTTTGACATAATGAACGGATCTTCATGTTCTAGGACTCAATCTTACTGGTTCAAGAAGAGCACCTAAAATTAGTGCAGGCGATATTTTAAGTTACAAAAGCGGACACAAAAACGTGTTTTCTCTTAGTCTCTTAGTAAACATATATAACTTAGTAAACATATTAAGTTATTTTTTCCATCTTTCCCATCTTCGGATAAATGAACTTCATAATTGTGGGGAAAAAAATTCAATACGCGTAACAAGTTTTCAAGATATGGCGAAGTACGCATAATATAAAATTAATATTTGAGTGTTGAAATTTTAGATCACTCTCCTGATCAAACTATCGCGACTCTAAATTGCGGGTAATTGGAGGTCAAAAATCAGAATCCATCGAAAATTAGGTATGTTTGTTCAGAGAAAGAACGTTTTTGTGTCTGATTTCGTAACTTAAAATATCGCCTGCACTAGTTAATTAGCATATTTGAGGTCACCACCTCAAACCAAAAATATTGAGTTCTAGAGTGTGAGATTTTGATCATTAGATTAAAAGTTATACAGATTTGATCTGAGTTTTTTTATTTGTTATAACTTTAGCTCAAAAACCGATAATACACTCATTACCTAGAAAATCTGCAGATTAACTAGAGTAATCCGTCGAAGTGTGGAATCATTAGATTAAAAGTGATTCAGATTTGATCCGAGTTTTTTTATTTGTTATAACTTTAGCTCAAAAACAGATAATGCGCTCATTGCCTAGAAAATCTGCAGATTAACTAGAGTAATCGGTCGAAGTGTGGAATCAATAATTTTTCGGAATCTAAGTAATGAGAGCATTAAGGGTTAAAGTTCAAAAGTTCGTTTCTCTCCCTTTATCAAATTCGTTAATTATTTGATTGTATTTATAGATTTTTTTGAAATTGAAAAAAAAGTAAATTACAAAGCTATATTAATTTCCGTGAATGTAATAATATTTTTATCCTTTTTGTGTTTTAATTTTTATTGTTGTTGCTGACGTAAGCCTGTTTAAGCAGAGGGGGAGCTATTGTTCTTGTTTTTATCTATGGCCAAGAATTCGACTTCTGCCACACCCGTTTATAGGGCGGACCCATTCATACATCCATTCTTTCATCCACAGATCGTAATTTTGACCTGAATCAGAGAACGATCAATCTCCAATCCAGTACCGCCAGAGGTATTGATTTGTTATGGGAACATGGAGGACTTTTGCGACTTGACAGATTTAACGTGCATCAGTCACTTTACTAAACGGGGAGACTTCGGCCGGCGGGGTTCGAACCCACGAACTCTCGGACATGGGCCCAGCGCCCTACCGTTCAAGCTATCCCAGCCTGTGTGGTAGGTAGATTCTATCTACTAATGTGTTGATAGTTTGATTTTAATTACTTTTTAGATAGCGGAAAATAAATGAATAACAAAATGTTAGTTTAAGTAAACAGAATAAATGATAATAAATTGTTAATAATAACGGATATAACTGAATTATAATAAATGTAAGCGTACAAAAACCTTGCTGTTTTTCCAGTCAAGATGTTATTTTCACTTGTTCAAAGTGGGTAACGTATGGATTAGTTAGGTAATTTGAGGAATGAAATAATTTTTTTCACTTTATCCCTAGTTAATTTGCCTGCCTGCTACATAATCTGTGGAATAACTCATCTCTACTCTATAAAAAAAACTTTCTTCGTTTATGTTGACATCATTTTCTGGTATATGTGTAGCCGTGAATGATCGAAATCAAGAGAATGTCGACTTTCACCGGTGAATGTCAACAATCACATGTAACGCTTTGGGGAATGTGTCAAATATTTGTTATTTTTGATTTAATATTAATTTATTCGTTGATATTATTATATTTATTTGATATTTTAAAATCAGCTGAGGATAGATTAGAAGAAACATCTGTGTTTAGAGTATCAGTGGCTCTTGGCAGTTACACTTGACCTTAAAAAGAAATTGATGCAGGGTATACCGGGTTAATGTATACCGGGCAGTGGCACTTCACTAGACCTAGTATATATTACGGACATTTACTAAAGCAATTTAGTGATTATCAGCATTCACTGGTGGACGTCAACAACCACCCATTTCTGTCATTCACAGCACCGAGCAAACATTTCGTCAAAATAGTGAAATAACTATCGTCACTTTTCCAAGGAAACGAATTTCGTCAAAATTTTGAAAAAATATTTTGTCATACTAATTTTTTTTTCAAAAAAAAGAATCTTGTAGCGCCTAATGTATCTAACTTTTCTAATAACCACGTTATCGTATGCACCATACAGGTGGATCGATGTAACGCAAACATCACAAAGACAGATCGAGCAGCGAGATAAATTACATACATGTCCGAAGCGAGCTTCGAACCCAGGATCGTCCTGGTACAAAGCCAACTCCTTGATCATCATGCAGCCGTTCGGTTTGTTTCACCACTATATTTTCGATCTCTCTACACCACTCTACTTTCATTTTAGATTCTTCGTTCCAGTTTACAATATCCCACAGTGCACTGCGACGAGGACGCCTTATATTTGAGAGTTCGCATTTTGCCACAAACAATGTGATTTTCGTGACAAAATAATTGTCAATATTAACGAAATACAGCTCAAGAATTGCTAATTCGTCAAAAGTGAGAGTTGTATTTCTAAGAGTATACATTTTAACGGTAACATGTGTTCACTATTTTATATTGATACAACTTATTTAACAACAAACTTTGGGGCAGATATAACCTGGTTGGCACGGCTCTGGGCTCCCGTTTGTGAGAACAGGAGTTCAAATGCAGCTACCAAAGATTATCTATGTAGTAAATGGTGATTGGTACACACTAAATCTGTCAGGTCACAAAGTTCTCCATGTTCCCATTACCAATTACACCTCTGGTGTACTGAATTGGAGATCGATCGTTCTCTGGTTCAGGTAAAAATTACGATCGGTGGAAGAATGAATGGATGTATGAATGAGTCAGCCGTATAAACAGATGTGATGTATGGGTATGGCGGAAGTCAAATTCTTAACCATAGATGGCGCCACTGAAAACAGGAACATTCACACCCCTTGCCTTAATAGCCTACTACAACAACAACGGCAAACTTTTCCCGGCCATAAAATACGATTTTATTTTTAATATACAAAAAAATATCAAAATTTATTGAAAACTCACCGACACAAACAGGTATAGGATTGTTCCATTGACCCCTCACACATGTTGAGAATCTTTTTCCTGCAAGTTCATATCCGGGGTCACACAGGAACTTAGCAATCCGGCCTCTGTTCCGAATCTTAACTCTTCCGTTTTTCAATTTATTCCTTATCCAAGGGCATCGATTAAAAGCTAAAAGATTAAAAGAAATATTAGAGTTATTAATGAAACACAATTTAGAAAATGTGTGCTGTAAACAAAATAATTATCTTAATTGTAGTTTACCCTAGAAGTTATTTTACCAACCTTACTTGCCAAAGCTTTTTTTTCTCCTTTCGTTTCGATTTGAATTCGTTTGAATGTTTTTAAACGACTAGCAATCAATCGCATATGTTTTTTTTTATTTTATTAATATTTAATTGTCAATTATAAAATGTTTTATTTAAACATTTTAGACAGTTTGAATTTTTTATTTTTTATTGCACTCACAAAATATGTTTATGAGATTAAAATTGCATTAAAAATATTGAATAAAATTAGAAAATCGGGAAAATTAAGACTGGATGCCTTAATAAGTTGTTACAAGGTCGTGTAGTTCTAGAAACTCAAGTACATGTATTTCAGTTTTATAATTTTATAGATATCTTATACTATAGTTAGTTTATTCTTTTGCATACAATTTTAATAACTAAATTATTTTAATTTCACAAATGTGCAAACTTGGTTGTAAATGCAATCATTACACTCTTTTTTGTGGTTCAATAGTACATATTAATATTTAACTGAAATTTGAATAGATAATGTGGCGTAACTACCACTACAAATATTTAAATACCAAATCACTAGTATATAAGACATGTTAACTTGATTCCATCAAGAGGTACCTTTTGATAGGTGAAGGTTGACATAGTCGATTTATAAATCCCCACAATGGTGACCCGGACGTGATATGAACTTTCCAATAATGATGGATGGTCCACAATAAAAAACAGTTGATTTGCTTAAAAATATATTGCTCAAAGAAAGAAAGAAAAAATCCGGTGAAGTAAATAAAGTCTCCCGGTTAATAAGCAACATTGAGAAGAAGAAAAAAAAAAGAGCGAAATGCTATGAATAAAAAGGAAAAAAATGAGCAAAATGATATAAATAAAATGAAGGGAAAAAATTGCAAAAAGCTATAAAAACAAGAAGAAGAAAAAATAATGAACGAAAGGCTATGAAGAAAAAATATATACATAATGATGATAAAAATATATACATAATATATATATAATGAGCAAAAATGATATTTTTGTTGTTGTTGTAGTTCATTTACGTCGCACTAGAGCTGCACAATGGGCTATTGGCGACGGTCTGGGAAACATCTCTGAGGATGATCCGCGGACATGCCATCTCAATTTTGACCCTCTGCAGAGGGGATGGCACCCCCGCTTCGGTAGCTCAACGACCTGCACTCGAAGTCGAGCACTTTACGGTAGAACAGTTTAACGAGGACCAATACCGCACACCCTCGGTCCCTACGCAGACTGATCCAAGTGGTCACCGACCCTCACACTGACCGCAGCCAGTGATGCTTGACTTCGGTGATCTGCTGGGAACTGTGTCTTAACGATCAGTCCACTGCGGGACACAAAAATGATATAAATAAATAATTCAAAAAAACAGCATGAATCAACTAATGGAATCTGTTCATCGAATTCTATCACAGATAAAATTTTGGAAGGGGAGTAATGTGGCGTAACTGCCACTACAAATATTAAATACCAAATCACTAGTATATAAGACATGTTAACTTGAATCCATCAAGAGGTATCTTTTGATAGATGAAGGTTGACATAGTCGATTTATAAATCCCCTCAATACTATGAAAAGTTAGCTTTGAAAAACTGCTTTAATATTATATATCCATAGAGATAGTGTTACAGCATGAGTAAAGACAACTTTCCATGTATAATAATAGTTCCAAATAATTACATTTTAGATATCGGGAATCCACAAGCAAGGGCGGTTGATCATTCAGCAATACAAAAAGCAAATTTTCTCCATTACTTTCACTTTAATTTATCTGCCATCCCGTTACATAATTCATGTTTTGTTAGTTTATTTTCAATACTTTTTTCATAAAAAATAAGCTTTTAAAGTTAAATTTATGCCAAAAACCACCAACCTTCTACAACTTTAAAGATACTCTCTGAATTCATTTTAACTAATATAAATTTTTAAAAAAAATAACGCGTTAATAAAATCAATACGATTTTTGATAGTCTGTTCTATCAAAAAATACTAAACAATAACTTCTTTGAACATTGTAAAAAGTATATGAATAGATATTAGTCTAAAAAAGATAAGAAATACTTATAAGCAGTTTTTATGTAACTGAACTGCTTTGGGTTTACTTCATTTTAATGTCACTAAATTAATTTTTTTGATACCCTTGCTTAGAAATTTTATAAATATTACTTTAATGATTTTTCTTTGAGGTAACAAGATTTACTTCCATTAACCTACGGACACTTGGAGAAAAACTTTTTTTCTTTGTATATTAATGTTTCCTGACAATTTCACTTAGATATATTTTTCCTCTTTTTTTAATTAGATATATTTTTCCTAATAATGTACTAAAATACAGTCAAACCCCGCTATAGTGAACCGTCAAGGGACCAAAATTTCGGTTCACTATAACCGGGTCTTCACTATATCCGTTCCGCAAACAATTTTAATTAATCTTTCTAAACTCCCCCCCCTTTATCACAAATTATTTATATAAATGACCGTTAAAATGAAATACAAAAATGACTGAAAAATAATACGTAGTAACAAAAATGTGTTAACTTTTATTTTTTACTAGTAGGCTGCGCCCCCTGCTCGCTAACGCTTGCGATCCCCCGAAAACTGCTAAGCAATCTTATATGGTTTGCTTCGCAAACCAAGCTCGATTCGCTCGCTACTAACTAAGGTACATTGCAAATGCACAGAATTCTAAGAATTCAAAACAATTATTCAAATCCATATAACAACTTTTTTTAAAAAAACAAAAATTACATCTTTTTAGTAAATACTAAGTCATTAAAATAAATTTGAAATAAATGACATGTAATTTGTTAAATAAATGACATGTAATTTGTTAAACCTATTAGAAATGTGCTATAGTATAAAATCTTAAAGCGTAACAGCACGACTGAGACTCATTTTTCAATGAATGACTAATAACAATAATAAAACAAATAAACTCGTAATATAAATCAAAAATCGTCAAATAATTTCGTAATATATAAATTCGTGAAAAAAGCGCTTTCGGCAAAATACTAAAATAGAGATCTATCGACAAAGACTACTCACTTCCGCCTAGCTTAATAGTATGAGATTGCCGCAACTGATAGGGTGAATTTCGGAAGAGATCACATTTGGTAAGAATGCTCTCTCTGGTTATTTTAATTTCCGTTTTTAAAAGCGCTATATGTTGAGCCACCTCAGCTAGATTTGGCATGCGACATTTTTAGCTGCAATCATTGGTCGATATTCTAGCGTTGCCATTCGGGGAAATGCAATGAGGCTTTTTTTGTCGCCGTGTAAGAGAATTATATATATAGATTACTCTACGCCTAGCGTACAAAAAAAATTTGTAATCTTTAGCTGATGCGCAATCCAAACATCAGATATGGAAACACTCTTCCCGACTCTCCGATAATTTTTCCTGAATTTATATTACTCCGCTTTTTAAACCTGTTTAACCATCCATTCGAACTCATAAAAGTAATCTCACCAAATTCTTGAGTAAAATCATCGGCTTCATCTTCAAGCAAGTATGGAGGTACCGGTAGATAGCCGCCTCTTCGAATGTTCTCTTTCAATGCTATTCAATAAGGAAGCAAACAAGAGAAAATACTTAGTGCTACATTCCATGCTATAGATCAGTGTTACCCAACCCCCGGTCCGTGGATCAAATAGTTCCGGACCGCCCATTTCATTGAAACTGAATTTAAATTCTTAGGTTTATACCCCAAATTAAAAATATCTGTCTTTCATTAAAATTTTATTTATTTAAAAAAAAAGGTGCCCCGGCAGGTAGTGACATAAATTTTTTAATGTTTTAAAAATAAAAGAAAAAGAAAACCACCGCAAATATTTTCTCTTTCAATTACTTTTAATAAAAAAAAATCAATCATCATAACTGTAAATATCATAAATAAAACACGAAAGCGCTACGCAAAATTTACATTGGAACTAATGAAGAACAGTAACAGCAACTAAAACAACGCAACGGAATAAACTGGACACACACTTCGGGTGTCATTGTCGCCGATTACCCCCAGATGGAACCGTCTCATTGCAAGGAAACAAGCTCAGGGTTCTCATTGATTTAACGTTCTAGCAAGTTAAAATGTTAAATCACTTCATATTTATTTTTTGGTGTAACTGTATTTTATTTTGAAGGCATGTTTAAATACAATTGAATTAAAATTAATAAATCAAAATAATCTAAAATATAAGCAATCAACGCCCCCCCCCCCAGAGGCCGCAGTAAAATTATCAAACGTTGACAGGTCCGCGGTGATAAAAAGGTTGGGGAACACTGCTATAGATGGTTTTAAAAATCGGTATATGTATTTATTTTGAAGTAGAAATCTCAAAATTATTACAAAAAAAATTAAGTAAATAAATCAGTCGAAGACAGAAGAAAGTTCATAATATCCAACATCTCTTCTTGTTTTGGTTCACTATATCTACAAAAAATAACATTATACTTGTGTAGTAAGGCACGGGGGCGAATATTTCGTTCACAATATCCAGGAGTTCAATATAAACAGTGTTCGCTATAGCGGGATTTGACTGTATATTTATATGTAAATTTAGAAAAATAATTTATCAGTTATTATCAGCTAAAACAACTTATAAAAATGAACTTCTTTAAAGAAAAACTCATAAAAGAGATTCCGTGGTGTAAGATTTAACATAGATTTATGTTTCATGTGAATAATGAAAAGAACTGGAGAAAAAACAATTACAGGGAATTAATTTGTTAATACGAAGAAGTTTTCATGAATTAAGAAACCATTTCTTACAGTGCCTTTAAGTCAAACAAATAAATCTTATAAAAAATTAAGGCTATTGCATCATTTTTTTCTACTCTTATTTTTGTACGGAATCGTAATTGGTTTGAAAAATATGATAATGTAAGTTAATACATATTATCTTTTAAAGCATAATGCGAAAAATTCGGGATCAAATTACGGTAAAAAGTTCCGGCACTCAAGTACCATAACTTTTTACAGTAAATTCCATATTTACTGAAAAATGTTACGGAACAAACAAATCTGATAAAGCGCAATTTTTACAGTAGTATTTACTGTAAAATCCCTCACTCACTGAAATCAAATAAATATTACTGTAAAAATTACGGTATAAAATTTTCTAGTAGAAATAGATTTTACTGTAAAATGAATTTTACGGATACTGCACTTCAGAGAGCCAGTACTTTTTACTTTAATTTGATCCGGAATTTTTTACAGTGTGAAAAGTAATAACAATTTTTACAGTATAAGAAAATTCTATTTCATAAAGTTAGATTATTGTTTTTAGCATTAGCCCCATTAAACTGAATATTTCATACTGCCCCCGATTTATAGTTCTGGTTGTATTTCTGCTGTTTACAGACAAAAGGAATTTCTCTCATAGATTTCGACCGAAAATCTATTAATTTATTGTAAAATATGCTAATAGATACATATTTATAGAGGAATTTAATTACAGTGGAACATTAATTTATAGTGGAATAGTAAAATGCAGCTTTGGATATTATTCATGTGTCTGTGTTCTAAAAATTCCGGAAATCATTAGGAAATATTTAAAACAAAGAACTATTCAATAAAGTTGTTTGCAATAATTGATTATTAATAATATTAATGCTCGATAACCAAGAGCTAAACTTGCTAATAATGTATTTCTGCTAAAAAATGTTAAAAAATGTTTCATTAACATTTCCTAATATTTGAAAAACTTGAATGCACGAATAAAAGAATGTATCATAAACTCCACTGGGTATTCTCAGTTGAATTGAAAAGCAATTTATTTGTAAGTTACTTTTCAAACTGCCTCCTTAATTCTTATATCTTTCAGCAAATTTGATAGCAGTACCAAATCAATTGATGCACTAATTTATCATGCACTGCATTATCAAATTTACATCATAAAAATGTTCACAGCTAGTGATTTTTTGAATGAAATTTCCATAAATGTAAATAAATTTTTACTCTTGTATGAAATTAACATTTAAAAACTTAAGTTGAAGAGAATTCGAATTAATTTGAGTAATTATTAAATATCACTTTAATATTAACTTTCATTTCGTTTTAAAATATTATTCTTTTACTCTCATAAGAAGACTTTTATTCCTGACAAAGTTTAGCACAAGCATTAATGACGTTTTCTGTATTTTTCTCAACTCAAAAAATTAAGTATAAAAAGCATACAAAAACAAATATGCTAGCTATGTTAGAATATATTAATATATTCGTTAATGTAGTTTTTACTATCTTTTCTTTGAAAATTAATTGAAGTATTAAAAAAAGTTAATTTTAGCCTATTTTTTTTTCTTCTAGAGAAAAGTTAGATCTTAAAAAGTTTTAAGAACGAAAAGACGATTATCTTTTTATGGATGAAGCAGATATTTTTACACTCTTTAACTAAATAATGTCTTAGAAAAACATAATTTGCTTAATAGCTGATATCGAGCGCCTAAAAAAGCATAAAAAGATGTCCTTAAAGGTTCTAAATTCTTTTTGTAAGTGTAATTACCGTCACTTCATCAAAACATTAAAGAACTCGATTATGTAAAAATTTAATGATGGAATTTCTTCGCGCAAAAAAAAAGTTTTTTTTATTAATGAGATCATGTCTTTCTAGATGACTTAACCTTTGAAGAAAATCAATGTAAGTATTTAACATATTAAGTAAATTTATTTTATTCCATAACAAAATAATCTTCGAAATTTTTATAATCGGAATTAATGCAATCATTAGAAAAGAAATACCCAATTTAAGATTAATTACACGATTTAAATTTGGTATGCACTGTTGAAATTTTGCATTCTAAAATTACAGTAAAATGACCGGCAGCAGTCTGTCCATTGAATTAACCATGAAGTTAATTTTGAAGTTAACAAAGAAGTTAATTTACGGTTAGGAACATTTCTTTACCTTAAGGTTTTGAAACCTTGCACAACTGGAATGATTAAAAAACCATGAATGCCATTAAAATAATTGGTTTACGGTTAGGAACATTTCTTTACCTTAAGGTTTTGAAACCTTGCATAACTGGAATGATTAAAAAACCATGAATGCCATTAAAATAATTGGTTTACGGTTAGGAACATTTCTTTACCTTAAGGTTTTGAAACCTTGCACAACTGGAATGATTAAAAAACCATGAATGCCATTAAAATAATTTGTTTATGGTTAGGAACATTTCTTTACCTTAAGGTTTTGAAACCTTGCACAACTGGAATGATTAAAAAACCATGAGTACCATTAAAATAATATGGTTTTGTGAGCATTTACAACTAATATGGTTTCAAAACCGTGAAAATAAAAAAAAATTTCGACACTGTAGCTAGGATTTTTGTGAAGTAATGGACATTAAGGTTAGGTTGACGTTGAATTGTGTCAAAAGTATCATGAAATGTAACTTAACTAGTTTATTTGAGGGAGAGAAGGGAAATACTAACCTATTTTTGTATTAAACAGGTGCTGTCAATGAATGAGAGTTTTATATTCTAAAATTCCAGAGTCATCAATTGAAAACAACAGAACACCGGTTACTATCCGTATGGTGACATGAAATATTGTAGTGTCGACGCTGGGATTCAAACCTCGCATTCAGCTGGTAACTAGATTGATAGATTAGCCCTTTCAACTATATTATGTATCCACCTACCAGAAACGATGTGTCTTCATAAGGTGGGCCTAGTTGGTGCTGATAAAATTCCAGTTGCTTAACCGTATTAGGTAATAATTGTCAATAAACGATTTCTCTCGGAGTTAGCAGTTTAAATACTAATTTTTTTTAAGGTTATTTCACATTTTTATTGAATATGGTAAAATAAAATTATAAATAAACTGTTATTTAATTATCTGAGAAATTTCTAGCAGCTCATGTTCACATGTCCTTTTTAAATGCAATAGGATCTAAAGAAAGTTAAATTATACTGAATTATGAATGAATTTGCTAAATTGAATTAATTAACTGAATGAATTTCAATACTATCTTAATCTTCAAAATATTTATGGTTTAAATTAATATATCATGATTTAATATGTGAGAAATATCTAATATTATATAAATTGCACAATTTAATTAGATAATGCATTTATAATATTTTTATCAAATATTGTAGATTCCTATGAAATATGTATCAGGCGGTTACGTCCTCATATGAATTTAAAATTGCAATTAATTTCTCCATTTAGTTCAGAGTATAACCTAACTTTTCATTAAAATGCAAAATCGATTTTATGTACCTATAAAAAAATTTAAACAAATCTTAATCTTCAAAATATTTTTGATTTAAATTGCTATATTACCCTTCAATGGGTAAAAAAATGTCTAATATTATATAAATTGTTTAATTACTCAATTTCAATGGAATATAATTTTACAATATCTCTTTGTAAAGCAGTCAGTTCAGATACTGAGAAAGTAAGTATGGTCCAAACTACTAAAATATGGTAAAACTTGCCTTGTTTCTGACTGCATGGGAACACCAAAAAGCTTGACAATTTTTACCCAAGCACTTTACTAATGACTTTGGTAAACTTGACAATAAAATATGGTTTTATAATATATGATAATTTTGATAAATGTGGTAAAATTTAGTAGTAATTTTACCATTATATCTCAGAGCATGGCATAATAGGTTAAATTTACTTTTCAGTTTTGTATTTTGTTACTAAATGTATGGTCATAAGAACTATAATTTTGAAAACCAGATTTTCCGATAAATACTTTACCAAATGACTCACCGAATGTTTTGGTTTTACCAACCAGAATTATGGGGGGGGGTAACCAAAAATGTCATTACCATACAGTACGGTAATTTTACCAGAATTTTCTCCCTTTGCAGAAAGAGTGTATATTGACCTTCAGTTTCGTCAACAAAAACTCTTAGTTAATTTTAATATACATACATTAGATTGTGATTTTGATTAGATAGAAAAGCTAAATCAAACATATCAAATTTAAAATAAATGTATTGCATTGACAGTTTTTTAAGATTCTTAATTTTTTCTTTTGTATCAGGAATTAACAAAAAAAGATATTAATCATTTCGGGGAAAAGTTTTTATTATTCGTATGGTTCCCAGAATAAAACACAGTCTTATGTGTCGTTTCTTATTATGTATAAAAATCTAATAATGGTGTCGCAGTTTTCCATTGTTGTCCATGCATTTTTATTGGCTGGAAAATCACGTGGCAGGATCTAGTTTTTCCTCATTCATTTCCATATTGTTTTGGTTGCCATCAGCGTAAAATTAATAAAAGTCATAAAGGTACTGTTTTTCTATAAAAAAAATTTCGTATCCCTAATTTAAAGTTATTTTCCTGCACTGCTATTATTACACTTTTAATTCAAGAGCTTAAAATTGAGAGAATTGTTGTGGTTTATTATTATTATTATTATGTAATTCTGAGCTACAATTTAAAACAAAGTTATTCAGAAAGGTGGTCTAATGCTATTAACAGTATTACACTTTCTATTTTTGTGCAAATAACATTAATATAATGTGAGAAATACAGTTAAAGAGATATGTTAGATAATTTAGGTCTTAACTATCAGCTTAATGCACAAGGAGATTCAAGCAAAAATAATATTTAATATATCTGTCCGTTTGGCGAAGCGAAAATATTAGCACTAGTAACTCTATTCTAACACTAGCTCTATGGATGTATAATATTAAAGCAGTTTTAAAGCTAGCTTTTCATTGTATCAAAAAAAATTTCTCTATATAACATAAAATCATAATGATCTAACACCGTTTTCCATTGTTGTCGGCGCATTTTTATTGGCCGGAAAAACACGTGGTAGGATCCAGTTTTCCTTCATTCATTCCCATAATGTTTTGGTTGTCATCAGCATAAAATTAATAGTAGCCGTAAAGGTATTGTTTTCCTATAAATAATTTTGTATCCCTAATTTAAACTTATTTTCCAGTACTACTATTATTAGTGAGAATATTAAATTATGGATGTGAACTCATCAAATTTGCTTGAACAATATAATGTTATAAGAATATAAAAGTTATTTTAAAAAATGATTACTTGGAAAAATTATTTCTGTTCACCAATAGATCTAAATCAGTGATTCTCAACCATTTTTTTGTTGCTGCACACTTTTAACGATTTCGAAATTTGACGGCACACAATGAAAAAAATTAGATTAAAAATTGTTCACTTACCTATAATACACTGTGTTAAATAGTTCGTGATCATAATTTTGAATGTGAAATAAAATAATATGTACTACAAAAGCACGTTTATTAAGGGAATAATTATTTCTTTCAACTAATTTCTTATTAGTTAGTAACTGTTATTTTTTTATTTTTTTGCTAGTTATTAATTGTTAGCTTGTTTTCTGTAGGTCTTAACTGTTAGTTTTTTTACATTAACTGTTATTTTCCTGTTATTTCTTGTTAACTAGTCTTTTTGCTAATTATTAATTGTTAGCTTATTTTTTTGTAAGTTATCCTTTGTCAATTTGTTTTTTATATATTTGTTTTTTAGTTATCCATTGTTAATTTGTTTATTAATTGCATAGCTTACTTTAATGATTAGCTTTTATTTCCGTTTGAAAGTTAATATTTAGCTTGCTTTGTTAATTAATAATTCTAATAGTCGTTAAATTTCCTACTTATTTCAATATTTTTTAAAATTGTGTGTCGAAGACAATTTTAACACTTCCATCTTATTTTAACTCATTTTAAGATTGTCAGAGACAAGACAATCGCTGATAAAGATGTTCACGCGGTTAAAGCGTGGAAAAATTATAAAATATATATATATATATATATATATATATATATATATATATATATATATATATATATACACACTTTTTTTTTAATTTAAACTTTACTCATAATAATAAAAAGAGCATCATAATTTTTATTGTATCATTTCTAATATTTGGCGGCACATTTTAAGAATTTGGCTGGCGGCACACAAAAGTGCCGCGGCACAGTGGTTGAGAATCACTGATCTAAATATTTATAATACTAATAAATAATAATATTTGGAAGTAGGAAGTGGAAGCACAAGCGTAAGCAAACAGAATTCTTTTTAGTTCGTATATGCTAAATGAATAAATTTAACCTAAGTAGAAAAATTGTTTTCTGCCAAGAGACAACAATTATTACGAAGTAATCATCAGGATTGGTGATCGGCAGCGAACAGGGGGCCTAGCACCCTAGTATTGTTATAAATGAATAAAGCAATGTTTTGCTTGTTTGGTTTATACTTTTCAAAGGGTCATTTCTTAGTTGTTTTAACAAGAACTTAAACTTATAGCTTGATGGAAAAGCTCAAAAATTAGTCACAGCGAAATCATTATTTATAAAAATTAAATACACTTACGGCCATCATCATCATCCTCATCCTCATAATAAGCAAAGCAGCAAGACACAACAAGAATGGCAATCACACACTCCAAATAATACTTTTTATTCATTATTCCTCCTATAAGTAAGGCAAATCTTTTGGTAAGTCCTAATAGTTCGACGTTTCTAAACCCTTTATCGATAGTAGAAAGGGTTAGTAATCTGTAAACTGATAATAAATCGTAGATCGATAAAGAAAATACAACAGAGACAGATAAACTGCGATATATTTAAAAATTTAAAAAATTAACTCATTTAGGAAACTTCTTAGCAAATTCTTCAACTTAGTTTAACAGCTTTGGTATATCAGAGTGACCATAATGAGTGTTCGAATGGAAAATGGCGCGGAAACTTCTTCATATTGTTGGAATGACGGATATCCGGTCAGGAACTCTTGGTTGATAATACGAGATGTCTGAAAAATACAATTTTGTAGCCTTTGAAAAACGGTGTTATGTTGGTCTGCCGTTCAATAGATGTCATTCTGAACTTTTTAAGTGATCTTCAACACCCAAATAATAAAATATTAAGAATAAAATGAAATGAAAAATTTTTACTTTGATTCAAAAAGAGAAAATAATTATATTTTTATCATACCTGAGACATAAGAAGTATCACATAACATAAACAAACTTAACATAAACAAACTTAACATAAACTTAACATAACATACATATAACGTAAAATACATATAACGTAACATACATAACGTAACATATCACTCAACATAAACATAAAGCGCATCGCTTGCACTGCAAGAATGCTCATGGATGCTCAAATTTCAAGAAATTTTCTTCGCATTTGACAAAATCGTTTCCTGGTATATGTTCCGACCAAAAATTTCGCCAAAGCTGCGAAATAACTATCGTATTTCTTCAAGATAAGGAATTTCGTTAAAATAGAAGAAATATTTCATTCTATTTTTTTCCCAAAATAAAACCCTTGTAGTGCTTAATGTGTCTAAATTTTCTAATAATCAATTTAACGTGGGCAGCGTATAAGTGGCACAACACAGATAGAACAGAACGATGAATTACACCCATCCCCGAAGCGGGATTGGAATCCCGTGTCTTCCTTGTAACGAGGTCCATTCCTTAACCACCATGCAAGCAGGGCGGGTTAATTCGTCACTATATTTTCCACTGTTCGATTGATGACATTTTCGTCATATATTTGAGAGCTCGCGTTTCGTCACAAATCACGTAGTTTCTTGACGAAATGATTCGCAAAATTACTGAAATATTGCTCCTGGATTCCTGAATTGTCAAAGGAGAGAAATCTATTTCCGAGAGGGTAGTGGTGATGAAATTTTATTACAAAAGTTTTCCAAGTCTGACATAAATGAAATTAAATTGTTTTCTTCTTTTTATGTAATTTAATGTCATTTTCGTAGCGTTTCATTTTATTTTATAATTTTTCTTATCTTATTTTTGTGGCAGCCATTTGTTTGAATCAGAAATAACTGTTCAACTTGCATTGATGTTTATTACACCCACTTTTCTCTACTGTAATTTACCAGATATCGATAGAGTTTCTGTTTTTCCTCTCTTACATATTAATTTGTTACCCCTAATGTGCATGCTTTTTCTTCTTCAATTTTTAGAGTAAATTTTCAAAATACATCTTACTGGATATCATTGGGGCCGGAATGGCTGGTTGGCTCTGGACTCACCGTGAGAACGGGAGTACGAATCCAACAGGTCAAAGTAGTAAATGGTGACTGGTGCACGTTAAGTCTGTCGGATAACGAAGTCCTCCATATTCTTATAACAAATGACACCTCTGGGGGTACTGGATTGGAGATTGATCGTTTTCTGGATCAGGTCGAAATTACGATCTGTGGATGAATGAATGGATCCGCTCTATAAACGGGTAGGACGTATGGGTGTGGCAGAAATTGAATTCTTGGCCATAGAGGACTCCACTGGAAAACAAGAACAACCACACCCCTTACCTTAATGGCCTACGACCACAACAACTACTGGATATCATTACACTGTAAAATGTTTCAACATTGAGCAATAAATTTTATGAAATTTCTCAAAATTGATCGAAATAGCTGCAAATCAAATATAGTCGAATTGGAAAACCTCGTGTACTACTCATTATTGAGTATAGTGACATGCTTAATACTGCATCAGCTCGTTTTTGCGCAGAATTTATAGTCTCGAAAATAACTCATCTTATTCTCATTTTGAGAAATTTGTTATATAAATGAGAGTTTTTTTTTCTTTTTTTTAACATCAGGCACTGAATTTTCATTCTTCGCCTCAGAAGATGCTGGAAATGTCGCTCATTTAAAGTTACCCGGAGGGCACCAGTGAACCTTAGTCACGGAGACAAGCAACATTACACACGCAACACTGTTACGGATACACGTTCATAAGGTGGGCCACATTCACCCATCGCATAACAGGGAACAACACACAGAGGCTCCCTGTTATGTGATGTGCATCCATGCCCTGAGCAGGATTCGAACCCGCAACCATTGGCTTCGTAGTCAGACACACTGACCGCTCGTCCACGTGGCCGACGTCTAGGGTAAATGGGGTTTTAAGTTTGATAGGTACTTTATTTACATAGTACTAGAGCTGCACAATGGGTTATTGGTGACGGTCTGGGAAACATCCCTGAGAATGATCCAAAAACATAATATATGCATATAACCGAAGACATAAAATCACAATTTTAATCCTCTGCAGAGATGATGACTTCTCTGTTTTGGTAACCCGTCGACCTACGCTTGAAGTCGAGCACCTTATGGTAGAACAGTTTAACGAAGACCGATACCACGCATCCTCGGTCCCAACGCAGGGCTGATCAAATTTTAAATTTGAATACACTTGTTTCGGGATTATTTTGACACATTTACACAATTTTGTGGAATACTTTTTACAGCCTACAAAACAACCTGTATTTATAAACTATAAACTTACAGCGTTTTTTATATAAAAGGAAAATTAAAAAGTTAGTCATTATAACGACCCAATCATGCAATTTATCGGCATTTCCCCTTAGTTGGGAATAGTACTAGTATTTTGCTATCGATATTTAATGAACCAACCAAATCCAACTGTTTTTATAGGTAAACAAACCTAAGCTGCATTTTCTAAGCTGATATTTTTCTTTTTAAAACACTTTATTTAGGAAATTGATTGTTTTAAAGAGTTATTCTGAAATTTTAACTAATTAAAGTCTTTTCTTCGAGCAAATATTTAGATTTTAATAACAGTAAGAGAAAAATGATACAAGAAATCGAACAAACATGTAAATCATTAAAATAGTTTCGTTAATATCTTCTAAACTTTTAGCCTTACGACATTCCGAATGCCTTTGAGGTATTAAAATGAATTCTTTTCATGCGCGTCAAATTTATCTTGAGGCTTTTTAATATAAGTTTCGCATTCCAAAAGTTAATATTTATGGGATTGTTACTTGTTTATTGATAAAAAAAAAGTAAAAGTATTATTCCAAGGAAAGTTTAAATATCTATTAATAATACATGAAAGTTGAAGTCCTTTTTGTTAATAAACTGACACATCCCAAAATGAATTTTTGAAATTAATGTGCACCATCTTATTTTAAAGGGTCAATGTTCAATGTATATATTTATAGTTATTTTTTGCCGCATCTAAAATCAAGAAAGAATAATGTGTGATTTTTTAAAGACATCCAGGTTTTTCGGTTAAAAGTGACATTTATTACTGAAGGCATGGTGTTTTATTAGATGTGACAAAAATATAAAGATTTTCTTTTTTTAACTGCGCTTAAAAATTTTGTTTTTAAATTGTTTCGTTTCTTTTGATTTTCAAATGTTTTTTTCTTTTGATTTTTGAGTTTGCCGAAATGTTGAAAAGTAGCCAAAGTTTGCTTTTACTGAATAGTCGTCAAAATTTTGATTAACGATGACATCGCAATAAATTTCGTTGGTAGTGGGCACAGTTGAAACTCGCATTGTCAACAAGCACTCAGCTCCGGTATAGATATGAGTGCTCGAGCTCGTCGGAAATTGGGTGAAATCTTGATTGTAAGCTTCCATCGTCACCAACACGGAGACCGGTTATTAAAAACGTAGTAAATAAAAAAAAATTCTAAGCATGATTTTGTTCTAAAAATATAAACTCGCATAATATTAAAAAAACTTACTTTTTTTACATAATTCAAAAACTGGTATGAAATTATAATAAAATTTTTCACTTTTCACTGTACGTTGGGCTTCATCTTGTTTCCCTTAACTAAGTTCAGATCACTCGATACCTTTTAATAGTCGGCACAGGTCGAAATTTAAACTATTTCTAACTAAGTAAATTTCTAATTCTAGTAAAAAGTTAAATTACAGATAATAATAATAACATTATTTATTCAAGGGGTAAACTAAAATTAAAACAAAAAATAATAATTAAAAATCTCTTACCATAACAATACTTTCACAAAATACTCATTCCATTAAAATAGTAAAGATAAATTGCTTATCAAAAAGAAGAAAAATAATAATTTATAAATCAACAAAAATCGGGTTTAAATTTATTATTTATCAAAATAAAAATTAGACTGCGAAAAGTAATTTTATGTTCATTTTCATGGATATATTTTTATTTTAGTAGCATACTATGACTGAAATGAAATTTTGATATATTGTTCGGTTTTCTTGAAAAAGAGGCTTACTACTTCAATGTAAGCCGGACTTAGAAGGCAGAATGTATTGCGGTCATTTATTTTTCTATTTGGAGCAAAACATGAATTATGTGAGCGATATCAGCTACTTCCGTGCAAAGAATTAACAGTATAATCAATCAGGTACAAATAAACCACATAAAAATTAATTTGTGTCAGAAGCAAGTCGTTTGACTGATTGCTTTCCAGCAATCTATCAATATTAAGACACCACCTATAAAAATATTTTTAATATAATAACATTTCGTTCCATATGTTTCTGTCAATAAAATTTATCAATTATCCATAATTCATATCATTTCTTGGTTATAATTAAGTAATTTAAATTACTAATTTACTAAGTTTGGTTAAATAAGTGCACTAAAGTTATTTTTTGAGAATTTATTATATTAAAAATTAACCAGTGAAGTTTGGTCAATGTGAGAATTTTCCAAATAATTACCCGGTAATTATTAATAATCACTTTCCTTAAAAAATATCCGATTACGTATAATAATTACCGTTTAATAATCATAATCACCACGCTCTATTTATAATTTCTGATAATAACCAATAAATGTGATAAAAGAGCAACATTTATCTATTTTACAAAAAGACGTGGTAATTATTAATAGCCATTATTATTAATGAATATTCGGTTACTTTTAATAATTGACTAACTTTTTTTTGGAAATTTCTAATAATAAACGATTATTGTTCATGCCCTTTTCTTAAAATACGTTGTTATGATTAACAATTTCTTGTTAACTGGCATGACCAAATTTATTACTTTAACCATGGCTTACATATAGTTTAATAGTTTTAATTTCG
The DNA here is from genome assembly GCF_982258835.1 of Parasteatoda tepidariorum. NCBI lineage: Eukaryota > Metazoa > Arthropoda > Arachnida > Araneae > Theridiidae > Parasteatoda > Parasteatoda tepidariorum. The sequence goes on along the minus strand of NC_141756.1, from coordinate 16,080,839 downwards.
TAATTTAATAATTTATTTTCGCAATTTAAATTATATCATTCTTTACCATATATTTGTATCATCACATTTTCTATCCATGGGGTCGTGGTTGACCAGTGGTTAGAGCATCGATTTCAGTCCGAAGACGCCGGATTTCGATATTCGAAGCCCCTAAGGCCCACTGAGTATATGCGAAATGCCTGTTTGTAAAAATCTGTGAAATCATAAGTGCTGTAGTCAGTCCTGTGGCAGTACCGTGGATTACAAGAATTTGAAGAAAATTTATTTACCCTTCAGATCTGTGTTTAATTTGTGGAAGTGGCTTGAATGTATGGTGCTGCCATCTATTTAGGAGATTCTGAGCTAAGTCACACTTTCACCCTAGCAGTGTTCTCCTGAAAAATGAAAAGCCCTCCTTCCTGAATTCATTCGTCTGAGCAATACCAGTTGGCAATCTTAGCTTGACCAAGTGTCATTAGAAACAACAATCCCATGAATTGGAAACAACAATACAATGCATGGATTTTGTTTGAAATTGATTAGCTTTTTAAAGCAGAATTTCAAATAATTTGTGCCAATAATTTTAACTTTGACAGTTATTTCTTATATATCTAATCAGTTCAATCAAAAAATAAAACATTGCATTTTTTTTACAAGTAAAAACTATTCGATACTATGAAAACAAAATTTGAACTTGTTTCATGCATCCACCAGTATAGTTAAATTTGATACATTTTATCCTTAATACATTAAATCGTAATTTAGATTGACAAGCTAAGAAAAAAATCAGTTATCGTCAGTACTATTGAAATATACTAGTGGGCTGATCCCCCTGCTCGCTGACGCTCACCAACCCCGGAAAATTGCTACGCAATCTTATATGGTTTGCTTCGCAAACCAAGCACGCTTCGCTCGCTACTAATTTAGATACATTGCAAATTCACAAAATTCGAAGAATTCAAAACAATCATTTAAATCCATATAACAACTTTTTTTTAAAAAAAAAATTACATCTTTTTAGTAAATACTAAGTCATTAAAATAAATTTGAATTCAAATAAATGACATGTAATTCGTTAAACCTATTAGAAATGTGCTATAGTATAAAATCTTAAGATAAAATTTCTAAAACTGATATCTCTTTAAAAAGGTTAAAATTTTGGCTATAATTAAGTCTATTAAAAATTGAAATAAGTGAATTGCAATGGAAAAACCTGCATAAACAAAACATTGACTTTCGGAGGAAATCACATTTGGTGCTCTCTCTTGTCAAAAAATACAAAATAAACTGACCTCAAATAAAACTCAAAGGACTTCGAATCAAATAATTAAGGAAACTACTATTCGCGATCGCAACGAACTATAGGGGGCGTTGTTGTATGAGACTAATACCTGCGATTTCTATATGAACAGTCATTCATTTACTCTAGAGACGTCGTTAATGTAGCAGGTAGCATTGCAACGTTCCTTCTTTATTGTGGCTAATTAAATTTAAAAAAGAAAAATGCTTGATATTCTTTCTTATGCAAACGAAAACAAAATAGTATCTCTTTTTATTAGAGAAGGAATATCCAAAACACATCGGAAAAATATTTGTACATTAACAGAAAAAAATATGTATATTCTTATAAGAGTTAAAACCTAATGCCCGAGAAATAGTATTACTAAATTTAATGATATAACATGAAAGGCCCATTTAAACTTTACATTCTATAGTTTTAAGAATCATATTACTTCAAAAATTAAAATGAACAAAAAGTTACATAAGTCTCATAATTTTATGAAATTTAATTTTGTAAACAAAGTTTTTTGACAACAATTTTTATCAAAAAATTTCAAGTTTCAATAAAAATCATTATTTAGAAACTAAGAAACGTAAAATAAAGAATGCTGACGAAACAAAAACAAAAAAAAACAATTCTTTTTTGTCGCCATTTTTAGTGCTACGAAAATTCGTCTTTGGGATTTGCCAAAAACAAAACAAGATGCAATTTTATTTTTTCAGGAGGGAAATATTTTACCGAAAAAACGAAAATGTACCAATTCCCACAACATAAAGCTTTATCTTGGTAAACGTACGTTTTGGAAATGTTATTTCATTTGGAATCTTATTGATCAGAGTTCATATGGCGATATGATTGTTTTAAATCTATGCTAAACTCAACATCGGCTCATTTTCCACCGAAATCCGATTGACTATTTTGATTTTAAATAAAGTGTTTTATTTTATGAATTGTTGCAAAAATTTTAAGTGTAGATTGGCGGCACTTAAAAACCGCCAAATCTGTAGCGGCGGTGGCGTTAGTACGTAAGTACCGAATTTTTATTCCATACTTTTCTGAATCATATTACTTCAAACATTGGAGCATACAAGAAGTATACATAAACACATAATGTTATACCATTTAATTTTTCAAAAAAAATATTTTGAGAACAATTGTTATCAAAAAATTATAAACTAAAAAACGGAAAATAAAGAATTCTTAGGATAAAAAAACGATTTTAAGAATTCTTTGCATTGAAATAAAAACTCTCATATTCTTTTTTTATTATTCTTATAGTTCTTAATCAGACGTAAAAAACCATTCTGTAGAGAACTATCATCAAATGAAGAAAAAATATTTACAAGCAAATTTTTTATTGTAAAAATCATTGCACTTACCTGATTTATAATTCCCGGAGAATTCCAAAATGATATGTTCCTTGTTTGAAAACTTTATTCTCAAATAATAGATACATAGTTTATCCCTTCATTACTTTTAGATAACAAACTACACAGCAAAATTTTATAATTGATATGAATTTGAATATGTAGCTAAAAACAGAATAGCTGAATTCTAGTTGAACTTATTCTTTCAAAACTAAAAAATACTTACCAAGAAAACGATTAAAATTAATTAAGAATCAGCATAAATGGCACTATTTCAAGTAGCTTGGTTAATTTTTTATTGTTGTTTTTCGAATTATATGGATACAGAAATATATACTATTCTATAACGAAGAAGAATATGCTATAACTATTACAATTCTGTATGTTCTGAATTCATATTTATTCACTGGAATGACGAAAGCAATGCTGACTTCACTTTAATTCGTAATGAATTGAAGACAGAATAAATGCATTTTACCTTAATACACACATCTGTAACAGTATCCGAAATCGGAAGTCATCAGTTGCAAGTTTGTTGATAATAGAAATAAAAAATTATTGAGGAATTTTTCTTCAAATGTTTGGCGTGTTCTGTTCCTGAAAGATTTACTAATATTCTGGAGATTTTTTTCAAATTCTTCGGCCTTTTCCTTAAGGAAATTTTGTTTCTTATTTGCTGCTAAAAAATGGCGTCTGATTCAGTCAATGACTTTGATGGAACTAAATGAAAACGTGATAAATTAATGTCTGATATTTACAGGCTGCCGCTAGACGGCGTACTCGAGCGTTGCGATCGCGAATCACGTTTAATACAAAAGGAAGATTTATTAACTAAACAATAAAATTACAGCATCGCAGTTCCAAAAAAAAAATATCACACTCACTCAAAAAAAAAAAAAAAATTTACATTCTAAATAGTCACCATAGCAACCACAAAACTCTTCTCGTTACCATCTATAAACTGATATATAATAAATAAATTATTTAACACAAAATACGATGCGCATAAGCACATAATATTTTACACTCTGGTTATTTCAGTTTCCCTTTTTAAAAGCGCTATATGTTGAGCCACCTCACCATGTGACATTCTTAGCCGCAATGATTGGTCGATTTTCAAGCGTTGCCATTCGGGGAGTTGTAATGAGGCTTCTTTTTATTGCCGTGTAAGAGAAATATATATATAGATTTTAGAAAGATAGAAAAGTAGATGCATAATAGTTTATTTATCAAACTTTAAAAAAGCATGCGCGCATTATTTACTATTGAAGAGTAAAAAATAAAGGGCAAAAACAATCATAAAGGATGAATATAATTTTTGTAGTTAGAAAAACTATAATATTTTTCTTTTTTTTAAATTATCTCGAGGAAATTAAAGTTTGTATTTCTTCCTCTTTTGTTGTACATTTTTTACTACTTATTTTGCATATTATTCTTATACAGAGTGATCCGTAAAACCCGCGCTTAATGTGCATTTTTGAAATCCTTATCAAAAATTAAAACAAAAAAGCATTCACATTGGGAGTCAGAAATTAATCCTTAAGAAACAAAAAAAATCATAGCGTGATCAAAATCTGACAAAATACACTAAAGTAAAGTGAATGTAATAAATATCAAACCAGGTTTAATTGGAGGTTGAATCTTGAAAGTGTTTCGAATCTTTTAACTTCTCAGCGTCTTCTCCCACAATTAAACCAATCTTATATTCACCTTCCTATCCTGTGATTGGTCAAATTTTTTGTCGGAATTTTTTTTAAATATTAGTCTGCGTGTATGTACTTATATGTGTATTCTTTTTGTTTTCATTTTTGATACTAATTCTAAAAATACATATTATTGGTGGTCTTTAAGTAACACCTGTATAAAAAAATTTAATTTGACTGTTCTTATAAAGTTTATTCTGTTTTAGAGGAATAATAACGAAACTTAAAGGATTTTAAATGGAATGGAAAAAAAATTTTAATGGAATAAAAAGGAATTTTAAAAGATAAAACTTTAATGAAAGTAAAGAGGAAGTATTGTGCCATATGAGTACAACAACAGAAGGTAAGAAAATATTTTGGACAAAAGTAACTTTAGAAGGAAAATATTTTCTGTTTCATCCGTTTCTCTTCACATTTTTTTTAATAATTAAATTTTATTTTCTTATGTTAATTTTTTGAACGGAATTAAAATTTCTGTCAAGAATAATCGTTTATTTAAAAACATATATACGTTTGACCTCGCTTATTGCGAGTCTCGTTTTATCAAGAACTCGAGTTTACCAAAGAAAATTTTTATAAATGGTTGGTTAAATAAAAAGCCTTTATAAACCCAATTAATATGAGAACCTACTGCTACTTATGAGTTTATGTGCATATTCTTGTTAGTAAAATGTTAAGTCTGATATTGATAAATAAAATAAAATAAAATCACCACTATCCACATCAAAAACATGTAGTTTGTCGAAAAATTTGCAATCTTTTATGAAATGAATTTTTATTAGGGATAATTTGTTTTATGTAATGCGTGTTGTACATTAAACTGATCTATATTCAATTTCAAAAAAAACAATTCTATAATTAGGGAGATAAACATTAAAAGTATCACTTTCTGTATCATTTTCGCATACAGTAGCTTTCTGTTGCGATAATTTTGGACCTTTATAGCAAGCCACCCGACCTTACATACCAACGTTCTCGTTATAAACAAATTCAACCGAATTAATTACATCAGTAACTTTAATTCTTTCAACGTGCCTCTGAGTAAATACTAACAACCTTTAATCTAAATTAGAAGAAAAACTCAGTTAAATTAAATTAAATAAAAACTAATAAAAAAATGGAAGATACTGTATAACTATTAACGTCACTCTGGGTACCTGGCTGACTGTCATTACTAACTGCACATGGAGAAAAAAAAATCTTGTAAAATTACCGTGCAGTATAATAATGACATTTCTCGTAAAAATGAAACAAAAACATTTTGGTTGCTAAAATTAAAATATCCTGTTTCTAAACCACTCTATTCATAAGGTATCAGTTTACCGGGTATTCTGTTTCTCAAAATTTTAGTGAACACACATTTAGTTACGAAATACAAAACTGAAAAGTAAATTTCGTAATAAAATTACTAAATTTTACCACATTTACCAAATTAAATCATATATTATAAAATTATTCATTATTGTAAATTTTGCCAAATTTATTACCAAAACGATTCGGTAAAAATTGCCGAATTTTTGATGTTCCCATAGAAACAGAAACACGGTAAATTTTACCATATTCTGGTAGTTTTGATCATACTTTTTCCCTCGGTGCAACGTCATCTGGTCTTGACAGCTGCAACATTATATTTTTACTGTTGAGTTCCAAACATGACAAATAAATTAAATTAAAAATTAGTAATAAAATAAAAATTTAAGAAACCTTAAAAAAAAGCAGAATATGGTAACATTTGCAGAGTAAGTATTACTTTTTTTTCAATAAGATAATACCATTCCTTAATTTTAGAAAGTAATGCTCACACATTTTTATTTCTTCAATTATGAACTCCAAGATAGTTTAAAATACCTATTCCTCAATGAATAGAAAGATAATATTAAAACCTTGAAAAACAACAGATTTAAAAATATTTTCAACATCCAAGTAAAACATTATTTTAGTTACATTTGCATATTCATAATTCATGATAATGCAAAGCTCTTAGAATAAGTGTATGATTAAGATGTGTAAAAATAAATTTCGACTTTATTTTGTAAGCTTCTTTTACAAAGCCTATAGGGAGAACTTTGATTCTGTATATTGTTTAATTAAAAAGAAGATAAAAATTAAATGAAATATTTTTAATAACCTCCGCAATATCTAAAACCTATGACTTACTTTTAATTAAAAAAGTGCGTTATAACAATTTAGTTTAAGTAGAGAGTTTAACATACTTTCAAAAAAAATTTATTTCATCCTTTGACTGAAACAATTTAATACGAAAATAAGCAGTTATAAAGCAGTTAATAATATCTTTACAAATATTTTATTATAATCATTCAATAATTATAATTCCTCTATTATTAATTATTGTACTTATGCTATTGATGTAAATATTTTTTTTATTATAAGATTGGTCATTTAATATTTTATCTATTAAACTGATTCATAAAAATGATAATAATAATTCACTAATAATTATGATATTCAAAGCTTATTACAATATATTCCAAAATAATCGAAATTATTATTGACGATATGGCGATAAATTTGGCTTGCATTGGTCATTTCCACTATAGTATAGTTTGTGCTCATGCACCCACTGAAGACAAGTCAGATGATGAAAAAGAAACCTTTTATGAAGAACTAGATAAGATTTTTAATGACTGTCCACGGCATGATAGAAAACTAATTATCGGAGATCTTAATGCTAAGGTGGGAAAGGAATCTGAATTTCATTCAGTTATAGGTCGACACAGTCTGCATGATATTACGAATGATAATGGCTTAAGGTTAATTGATTTTGCCGCCTCCCATAATTTGATCATTGGGAGTACTTGCTTTCCCCATAAAAAGATTCACAAAGCTACTTGGAGAGCACCAGATGGATCATTTGCTAATCAGATAGATCATGTACTTATTGAAGCTAGACATTATTCTAATTTATTAGATGTTCGAACTTACAGAGGTGCCAATGTTGATTCAGATCATTTTTTGGTAATTGCAAAAGTGCGAGAAAGAATATCCGTGGTAAAAAATAAAAAAGGTACAGTTTTGAAAGAGTTCAACTGTGATAAACTTAACATAAAGGATATAAAAACGAAATATATCAATGATGTTGAAACTGCTCTCACTAGCATGCACTGGGAGAAGGATTCTGTTGAGTCAAAATGGCTACAGTTGAAGGAAAAAATTTGCAATGCTGCTGACAACGTTATTAGTAAGAAGGAAAAGAATTCAAATAAAGATTGGTTTGATGATGAATGTGCTGCAGCATCCAATACTAAAAACATTGCTTATAAAAAAATGATTCAAAAGAATACGAGATTTAATGCTGATGAATATAGACGATTAAGGAGAAAGGAAAAGCGAATACATAAGAGCAAGAAAAAAGCTTTTGAAGAGGAAAACCTAAGAGATATTGAGTCCCTGAAGACAATAAATGAAAGCCGAGCTTTCTACAGACGAATTAATAGAAGTCGAATGAACTTTAAACAAACATCTAACCTCTGCAAAAGTAAAGATGGTTTGATTCTGACAGACAAACAGTCTGTACTCAGCAGATGGAGTGAACATTTCCAAGAAATGTTCAGTAAACATGATCAATCCTATTGCTCTGGGAGCTCTTTTGAAAATAAGAATAATGAAGATACACCTCCGCCTGAACTGGGCGAGGTTGATATTGCTATTAAAAAGTTAAAAAACAACAAAGCAACTGGGCACGATAGGATAGCAGCTGAGCTGTTAAAATGTCATGGTCCAGTATTTCTTAAACTAATTTATAATCTTATTACTGATATTTGGAATGTTGAAATTTTACCTTCTGACTGGAACACTACCATTATTTGCCCAATATATACAAAAGGTGATACCATGGTTTGTTCTAACTACAGAGGTATAAGTTTGCTATCTACTACCAACAAAATCTTGTCAAACATTTCATTCCAGAGACTTATACAATATATAGACCCTCAAATTGGAAACTACCAATGTGGTTTTCGCAAGGGAAAATCTACTAAAGATCAAATATTTGCACTTAGACAAATTTTAGAGAAGACCAGGGAATTTGGTACTACCACACATCATCTCTTTATTGATTTCAAAGAAGCCTTTGACAGTATTAATAGAAATCGCTTGTATGAAGCCCTGGTTGAGTTTCGAGTACCACCAAAACTAATTAGACTTGTAGAAGCAAGCATGTCAAACACCGTATGCAGAGTCAAACTTTTGGGATCTTTATCTGAAGAAATTAAAGTAAATAATGGAGTCAGACAGGGAGACTCCTTATCCTGTCTTCTTTTTAATGTTGCTCTAGAGAAAGTTATAAGAGATGCTGCAATCAATATCAGGGGCAACATATTTTAAAAATCTATTCAAATATTGGCGCATGCGGATGATTTAGACATCATTGCAAGAACTGTTCCTGCATTAAAAGAAGCTTTCCTTTCTTTGGAGCTTGCTGCTAGGGATATGGGACTAATCATCAATACCGATAAGACCAAATACATGCCTGTACTTGCTAAATTAAATTTTACTGAATCCTATCTGGAGATTGGTTCCCACAGGTTTCAGACTGTTCAGAATTTTACTTACCTTGGTTCAATAGTTACTGCCGACAATAACATAGACAATGAGATTCGGAGTCGTCTAATTTGTTCAAATAAAGCTTTTTATGGTTTAAAATGTTTTTTCAAATCCTCTCTTTTATCAAAAAATGCAAAACTTTTACTCTATAAAACATTAATTAGGCCAATACTTACCTATGGATCTGAGACCTGGAACCTAACTCAAGCTGGTGAAAATAAAATTGCCATTTTTGAGAGAAAAGTTTTGAGGGCCATCCTTGGTGGGATAAAAATAAATAATTCCTGGAGAAGACGATATAATACTGAACTGTATAAAATCTACAGAGAGCCAGATATTGTGAAATTCATTAAAATACATCGAATGAACTGGGCAGCTCACATTTTCAGAAGGAATGATGACTCAAATTTAAAAAAAATCCTGTTACATAAGCCCCTAACGAACAGGAAAAGAGGTAGACCCAGACTGAGATGGTTGGATTTAGTTGAGACTGATTTCCTTACTCTAAAGGAGAAAAACTGGCGAACAAGTGTCAAAAGTAGAGAGAAGTGGATTCGAATTCAAAGGAAGGCACTGGCCCACCCTGGGCTGTCTAGCCAGATATGATGATGATTGGTCAAGAAGAGATTGATACTTGACAGACACAGAGCTTTAGTACAGATTTAAGAACTCTAGTCAATCGGAAAGTAGTTTGAAAATGGATTGATTAAAAATTCAGTTTAAAAATAAAATGACAATAAATTTTTAAGAGTCAGAAAAGTATTGAAACTTTTACTTTTATCGATAAATATTTGAGTTCTCTAGCTAGAAGGAAAATAATTACAATTTCAACCTCACGAACATAAAACAAGTTAGTGTATAAAAGAAGAATGTATTATCTCAAGAAAGGAAAATATTATACAAAATTTTTTGTTGTTGTTAACCCAAAATTGGGTCTGCTGTACAACGACGGTCATAAAAAATATGCATATATTTTGCGCTATTATCACAAAAGCAGTAAACTTTCATTATAATTTTTTTTTCTTCTTTTTTTTACATGAATCGGCCCATTTGAAACAACCCTATAAAATATAATTCTAAATGCAGTTATGATTTCTGGATTTCAGACATGTCATGCGATCGGATTTTGCGATCATACAGGACAGTGTTTTAACAGTGTCACTTACCCATTAAAAAAAAAACATCATCGACATTGCCATTTGGTTTGTTAATTTTTTTCTTCATCAAAGAGTTTTTTTTTATCAATGAGACGAAAACTTTGAATTTTTTAATTACTTATTCAAGGAGAATTACATGTTGCTTTAATATATACTTTATTTTATACATTAAATGTATACATCTATATATACGTTAAATGAATTTTTAATTAACATTTTTACATTAAGTTAATCCAACAAAACTAAAATTTAGTAATCGTAAAACGGTAGCTCAATATGTGTATCATAAAATTTTGCATATTAAGATCGGTTCATAGCATTAATTGACACCAGAAACGGCAGTTTTAGTTTTAATCTTAAGAAGGGGTGATCAATATTACTGGTTAGTACCATTAAATAAGGGATAAATAAATACTGTAAACACGTAAATTCAGTATTTTTTATGTTGATGCCAATTAGAGATATCTGGATTTTCTTTTTTTTTTTAATTAATGATCATATCATGAAATTTTTCTTTCTGCAATGAGCATGCGCTAATCAGAAATAGTAATACAAAAGTTTTTTGGAATTATCTTTCATAAAATATACAGAAATAATGATTATTATTTATTGAAAAATTACGAAATCTTGAAAGTAGTTCTCATTGCGTGAGAATTCTCTGACTCAAAGGAAATAAAAACTTTGATAATGAATAATAAAATATGCTTTTTTATATCAAATGTATATATATATATATATATATATATATATATATATATATATATATATATATATATATATATATATATATATATATATATATATATATATATATATATATATATATATATATATATATATATATATATATATATATATACGACAATGATGCTTAATTATTATTGGTCATATGTTAATTGATATAAAAAACTGATCAAAATTATAGCAAAAATATTGGAGGAAAGATACTTATTCATTTTGAATCGACATATTATTACTGACACTGAACCTTTCGAAAAATTGATAATATGCATCAATTGAAATAAAATAAAATAAGCTGTGTGCTAAAAAGCCAAGCTCATGAAGGAAAGATTATTGGGAAATTCGTTTAAGAAAACCGTAAAAAATCGCCATTCACAGATGACGCTTAATTCATATGTATCACTGACGGTAATACACTGTACTATTGGTATTATGGTAATTGGCGAATAGGTTTTGATAAGAATTCTACAGCGGGTTTTCCGTATTTTCAGAAAATATTTTTTCCAGTAGTAGCTAAGATAGTGCATTAATATTTTAATGAATTGGAATTAAAAGAACTTTTTTCCATCATTACTTATAAATATTTTAACAGTACATTAAAGGTCAGATAGAGAAATGGTCATGCTCCAAAATCCCTTTGAAGTTCTAATATTTTTTTGCTTTTAAAAAAATTGGGCTATAGTTTGCTGCCACTGGTATATGTATAAACTCAAATGTTGAAGGGTTATGTAATAAGTACTAAATATACTAATATAGGTATAAAATATAATATTGATATATTTGGAGATGATTAAAACAGAACCAACACAAAGCAGTTCAAATACCGATACTTTAGAAAGAAGTATTTTACGGCCCCTCGAAAGGGATATGTGCCGGAGAAAATTATTTGATAGTGGTTAATTTTGACTATTATGGGTTGGCCGCGAGTAATAGCATCATGCAAAGTGATGCTAAATGCATTTTATCTTTATTCTAATGAGATAAACTATAAAAAACAAGTTTTACTTACTTCAATAACGTAAATCCATCGAAAAGGGCAATAAATAATATTAAGTAAAAGAAAAGGAAAATATGTTAGCTATATTAATTGAAAAACTTAGTGAAAGAAGCAGGTAAGTGACATTTTCAGAATGAAAAAAAATTGCATCTGAACTATTTTATTATCATTAGTAGAAGGCGGGACTAACAATTTTTTGCTTTATTGTTCCTAATTTTAAATAAAACCGAATTACCTGAAAAATAAAACCTTACTACCTAATGTGAAAAAAAAAATCATGCGAGCATACTAAAACTTTATAGTTAGTTTTGTTACTTAAAAGAAGGCGAAAGCAGTGATTCATAAATTCCCCTAAAATTTCACTTATCTGGTTTTTCCGTCAAGCTATTTAAATGTCTGTATATACTTTCCAGTTATGAGTACGATTGCGTAGATCCCCTGAATTACGTTGTGTTCCTCAGTACCGATTTATTGATTCTTTACTGATTTATTGATTCTTTACTTATTTTTTATTCACCCCTTGCAAAGAACGGGTATTCAGCTAGTATGTTATGATATTTTGTAAATATAGTAAAATTTGGTAACTGGTACTTTAGAACATGGTATAAAAACCATTTATACGGTTAAATTTATTTTTCAGATTTGAATTTTTTACTAAATGTGTGACAGTAAGAACTATTTGAAAACCAGATGAAACCTAATTTTGAAAACCAAAATTTTTGGTAAACCGTTACCATATGAATGGAAAAATTACAGAATGAATGGTTTAAATACCGTATATTTTATTTTATTTACCAGAGTTATGGAGGTATTTTACAAGAACTGCCATTACCATACAGTACGGTAATTTTACAAGAATTATTTTCTCCTTGTAATAATTGAAACGGACCCTTAGTTGCAAATCCAAATGTATAGCGCAATTATTAAGAACATTATAGAGATAAGCATGCAATTACCCATCTTCAAATGATACTTGTTGGCAAAGAAAAAGTCATAATTCCCGTTTTGGAACCAAACCAAAAGAAGCTTATCTTCCCAACTTGAAAAGAAGAGATTAAGTTATTTGATACATTCTGCTAGTTAGGAGTTTAGCCAAAAAGAATTTTTTTGGCTCGAACAAAAAGTCTAAGCTACTGACTTACGTCTGCGAATATTTAATACTCTAATTAAGCAAAGGTTATTAAGACGAAAGGAAAATTATAGTTTTTAAATCAGGAGAGCTTTATATTTTAAATTATTTCATTTTAAATTATTTTGTTATAAATTATTTCATTTTATATAATTTCATTTTATATTATTTTATTTTATATTATTTTATTTTACATTATTTCATTTTATATTATTTTATTTTAATATTTTTTATTTTATATTATTTTATTTTAATATTTTTAATTTTAAATTATTTTATTTAAAATTACTTAATTAATTAATTTTAATATTAAATTTAAAAACTTATAAAAGTTTAACGTACAAATATGTAATCTGTACTGTATAAGTATCTGTGCTGAGTACATGAACACAATTAAATCAAATTTAAAAATATTTGTTTTTATTTATTACATCATTTATTACATTTATTACTCCTCAAACGATGTGAATTATAGACCAACAGCTTTAACTATGTGGGTTCAACCATGTATAATATACGGATATTTATATATTCTCGAACGCAGAATTATGTCAATCATCAAAGTTTGATTATTCAATAATTACAATAAAGTTTAAAAAATTAGAATCATTTGAACACATTTTAAAAATATGTTTGAGACATAAAAGAGCTATTTATTCATGAAACATTACACTTCATTCTTTATTTTATTTGAAAGAAATGTCTTTGTTGATTTCTCAATATCTTCCTTCCTCTCCTATCAGAGGGGCCAGGCAAAATGCCCGGATATCACATATCGTCTTCCGCTCTGTTGTTAACATAAGAGGGTTAATGGGTAAGTAAAAAGAAACATAATAATCTCAAGAACTTATCTGAAAAGTAAAGACCAACTGAAAAACAAATTTTTTTAACACATGCTCATTCATTTGGAAAAATAAATAATACTAAGTGCATAGTTAATGAATATCTTCTAATTTAAGGCAGTTGATACACTTTTCAGCATTTCATAAAAGTCACATTTAGAAAATATTTAAGCAAAAAAATATATTCCACGGAAGTTGTGTGTTCTATCTATTCTAACGACACAAACTCTTTCATTATTAAAGTAAAATGCATAAACATTGCCTTTATTATTCAAATAAAATACATGATTGCCGTAATTATTTTTCAAATAAATTGCTTTTTTACTGTCTTTATTATTCAAATAAAATACATAATTATTGTCTACATTCTTCATATAAAATACATAATTGTTATATTTATTCTATTTTATTAATTGCACCAATAAGATACATAATTATTGTCTTTATTAATCCATTAAAATGTATAAATAATAAAAGTATTCATTAGTTACTAAAATTTTTTTAATTAAAAGTATACTTTAATTCTTTCAGAGTTGTGCTCTTATAACTTAGCGTTCAAAAATCAATTAATTATGGTTTCTTCAAAAATTCTTCGTATAATTAGTTATTTTAATTACAGCTTATGTGTAATTATGAACTTAATTCAAATTCTTTCGCATAAAACGAAATCAAAATCTGCGATACAATTTTTTCTTTTATTTTAATTTTCATATGAAATAAATAATTGTTATTTTTGACATTATATTTTGCTAAATGCAAAAATAAAATACATGATTATTGTCTTTATTCTTCATATGAGATACGAAATGTATTATTATATAATATATCCTTATTATTCTATTTTGCTAACTATACAAATAAAATACATGATTATTGTCTTTATTAATCCACAAAAAATACATGAATAAAAAAATATGTGTTAGTTACCAAAACTTTTTTTAAAGTATATTTTAATTCATAGTTATGCTCTTATAGCTGAAAACAAAACTTAACTAATTAAAAATGTTTGCTACAAAAAATTCTTCCAATAACATGTTATTTTAGTTTTATGTGAAGAATTATGAACTAAATTCAACTTCCTTAGAATAAAATCAAAAAATGTATGACAAAATATAAAATTTTAAACGTATAAATGGAAAAGTTTCTGAAAAATAGAGCTTGTAAATTATACATTTAAATTTGAATTTCTGGACAGATATTGGAATACTTTTGTTCAAATTTTGGATTTTACCATTCAAAATTACATAAATAAAATCTGCACGTTTTAAGCTTCATTTTTTTCAGTCACTATTACATAAACCATAAAAAACTAATTTTTTAGAATTATTTTTGACACGAAATGATCTTACGATATCGTTGTTTTATAATTATATGCAACAAATGTTTTTGAATGCATATTTTCAACGAAAAAACTGAATTTATCATTAAAAAGCTCGATTTGTCAAACGTATTATTATCAAAATAAAACTTTACTTGTTATTAGTGAAAGTGTTTTAAATCTATATATGTTACTGTAAGAGACCGAAATTGGTGGTTACTGACTTATACCAGTAAATCTCGACAATCACATAGTCGCTTTTCATAAATATCAGAAATATATATTAGGTCTAGTTAAGTGCCACTGAACTGTACATTACAGTTGCCCGGTATGCCCTGCATCAATGCTTTATTAAGGTCAAGTGCCACTACCCGGTATGGATTTGCCCGGTATGCCCTACATCAATGTTTTTTAAGGTCAAGTGCCACTACCCAGTATGCATATAACCGATACTCCGAACACTGATGTTTCTCTTAATCTATCCTCAGCAGATATTAAAATATAGGATAAATATAATATCAACGAATAAATTAATGTCAAATCGGATATAACGCATATTTCAGACATTCACCGAAGCGATTATGCGATTCTTGACAATCACCGGTGAAAATCGACATTCTTTTTTATCTTGGTCATTCGCCGTAGCATATATAATATATTATATCTATACATAGTCTCAGTTCCATATACATAGTTACAGTTTTCAGATTCAATGCACCTAAATAGTTCGCATTATCCTCCAAAAAATATTGAAAATTTATGGAATATTCACGAAAATATAAATCAATTATAAATTACTTCATTTGCCTATAAAAGGGTAATTAACTTTAAAACTTGAAGGCCATAAATTTTCGCTAATTTTAGGAACATAATTACTTACAGTATACTTTCTGTCTCCTTTAATTATCCTCTAAAACAAGATCAATATTGTCTCGGCTTTAAATGGGATTTTATAATAATAAATATTTTTCAAAACCCCATTCTAATTTTGAATCATTAACTATTTAAAATCTGAACTTCAGTAAGTTGTAGAAAAAAGACCAACGTGCCTTTACTTTAAAAAGTGATTAGCATTTTTTTACCCTAAGTGTTTATACAATATAAAAATACAATTTTTCTAAGCGAATATTATTAAGGTTTATGCGTATTTTGAAGATTAACTAGTTATATTATAGCAGTTTTTATAGGTTTTTTATCATATTGATATTCATATCATAATATAGAAATATCATAGAATATAAATAATAATAATTACAAATCATACCGTAGTACACAAATCATATCACAATCATTATAGATAAACAAATCACAATTTCATTTCTTTTAGTGAAAAAAGACAGGAACTAGTAATATTTCTACTGTATGAACCTATACAGTTTTTTTTTTAAATTTATGTACAATATATATTTAAAAAGAAACTACATTTGCCGAATCTAACAAAACTAAAAAAAATTTAAACATAATAAATGAATATATATTAGGGAGAAAAAGCTTCAAACACTATGTTTAAGCTAAAGTAAAGCATTCTCGCATTAAAGCATAGATCAGCATAATAAGCATTTTTGTAGTAAATCATTCTTGACCAAAGAGATCACGCGAGCCAAAGCTCCAAACTTTTGAGACCGAGTGTCACAATGTGGTCAACATTGCACTTTGGTACTTACACATTGCACTCAACTTGCACATTGTACCAGTTGGTACTCATGGATCTAAAGTTAGGTGGATACACCTTAAAGAAGATTGATACCGTCGTAAGTAAAGACCCTAACGAAATTTAAAGCAGCATACTTAAAAAACACTCAAAATTATAAATACCCTAACGAAAACCAAAGAGAGAAGAAACAACACTGTGCAACATTTAAAAATGGCTTTCAGATGAAGAATGTATGTTTCCTGAATATCTTTGTATGAAAATAATGAATCTGTAATTTTTTATTTATTTTGTTTTATTCTTGTTAACAACACTCACCGTCTTCCAAAAATCTACATTTTAGCTAAACAACTTGACGTTTTTAGCCAAACAACAGAGCACAATAACAACTTACAGGCAAAAGGAATGCGCTCTTATTCATAGTGGTACTGTCGCTAACCTGGCGACATTTTTCAGCCACAAAAGCCTTATTTACCTTCCCGAAGTTTCGAAGCTCTCGGTGCATTAGGAAGTGAGATATCCGAGAATTTACCAAAAGCCTGGTCATTTTTCGCCAACAAAAATGGTATGTGATGGGCCATTTTAATTTTGACACACGAATCAAGCACTTTTTGTTTATTCATTTAAAGAACAGAAGAAAAAAAACGCTCAAATTTGTTCTACCAGAAATCATTTGCAATACTTGTTTTAGCGAACGTACCAAAATAAGTTTGAATGGAAAATAATTATCAAGCCTTTGTTGTTTAACCCCATTTCTGTAATTGAATACTATTTCTGCATCGAATTGTATATGAGAATAAATAAATAAAGCTATTAAGGTGGAAATTGAAAAAGAACTCGATACAAACTGCTTTATGATTGCTAATGTTTGAGAGAAAGAAGTTATTATCAACGAAATAGAAGTAATTCAACAGCAATCAAGCATCTCACAAAGAAAGAGAAATAAAAAAAGAGGCATTAGATAGGAAAAGTCTGTTTATAGATGATACTATCTTGTAGCAATGTAATTTTCCTAGAGGTCCTTCGAATAAGAAGTGCTATCGCTTACAGTCGTAATTGATTGATTGATCAATGAAAGTGGTATATTAAAAGAGATTGCGTGGGTATGATAACTTATTAAAGTATTAGATTGAACGGCAGGAATTGCTATTGATTTATTAGAAAATAGAGTTACGATTTTTCAATAAAATGATTTCAATAACATGTTGATTCGTGTATTATTCAATAATGTGTTGATTTGTGTAAAACGAGGTATTAAAAGCAATAGCAGTATTAGTCAGCAATATTAATATCTTCGTCTGATGTTGAGATTAAGTGAACTATTTTTTGAAGTCAGATCGAGTTTATTGAAAACATTTAATGCTGGTGATACATTGTTCATTTTCGTTTATAAAACTAAAAATTAGAACTTCATTTATTTGGGTTACATTTTTAATTTTCGACCTAGTTAACGTAATTTTCTTGTTACAGATTCAATAATTCACATAACTGCTTTGCAATGCCTTCATCTTGACTATCAACCGATTATTTTATCAAAAATAAAGCATATTACTTTAAGTTAACCCGAAATTTAACATTGTCTGCACAAAAATCTGGTGACATAGATTAAGTTTTCGATTCCAATGAGATGAAAAATTTAAACCTAATCATTTTCCTCATTTTATCCACAAATATATTTTGTAAATTCTAATTTTATTTTTTGGATGCAATAAAAATTAGATAATTTCTTTCGCCAAATAAATTATTTAGTAACCTTGTGGCAGAATGTTTTCGGTCTCTCTCTACGACATACTTCTCTAACACTAATATATTTCGGCAAGATACTTTTAAAAATAACAATATACGTGTTACTAAACTAAAGTAACAGTAAGATCAACTTCAAAAAAAAACTTTTTGGATCAAATAAAAAAAAAATTAATTAAATATGTAATATTTTTTTATTCTAATATTATGGGCGATATTCTCGCATTTTGTAGGGGGAAAACACACTAATTATTTTCTTTTTCGCATTTTGTAAATCCTCATCATATTAAAAAAAATAATAATAGAAAAATCGTTAAATCCGTAGCAGTAGCTACCGAGAAAAAGAAAAAGATCGACAACGAAATCACGTAAATCGGACTCTTCAAAAAAGGGTTAACTAAATGCGTGCTTTTATTTCGAGATACAGTTGTTGTAATAAATAATATCGTACTCAAAATATCGAATTTTAAAAACTATGTGGAAATCAATAATAATAACTGCATAAAAAAATTTGAACGAAAATTTCTACAGAAACAAAAAAAACAAATTTTTTACTTCATTATTCTTTATTTTTCATTATTTTCAAATGAGGATAGAAAAATCACAGACATATTTTTCCACTCCGATGCGAGAGAAAGGCATCTTTCGAATATAATTTTGAAAAAAAGATAAAATCTTTTGAAAATTTCTGCAGAAAAAAAAAAATTTTTTTTCCTTCCCAAAAGAAAAATCTTTCTGCAAAAACTCCGTAAGGTTCTGCGACAATGTCGCTGTGCCGCCCTGGTTCTGCCACGGGATTTAGTAATAATGCAAAAAGTATATTTTTAATATTGCTTTGGAATTTTATGTATTCATTATTTTAAATGCATTCTTTATCATAAAATATAATAAGTTAATATCTATATATAAGAATGAATGTCTCTGTATGTGTGGGGGGGCGTTCTTTATAGACTACAAAACCATCAGACCGAAATCGATTGAACTTGGCATATAGATAGTTTGAAACACGAGGAAGGTCACTGTCGACATTAGAACATTCTACGACAAACCGTTCAAGCCGGATGAGCGAAAAATGAAGCGGGATTTTCTGATCGGTTAAGCGTTAGCCATTATTGTTTTAAATTTTACTATAAACAATTCAGTTTTCAAATATCTTGAAGATAACATAAGTTATATTTTCTATCTTACAGCTCTATATGTTTAGAAAAGTTAATTACATATACTTTAATATTTAATTATTTTTTATACGGGTTGTCAGATAAATTCAATGAACAATATTAACCTGCTATCATTCAAGGATTACGTCACCGAATTAATATTTTTAAAGTTATCTGATATCAAATAAGGCTCCTAGGGGCTCTAATATCACATGCTTATTTTGCTTATAATAATTCTTTTAAAAAGTGTTTCTATAAAAATAACTAATTTCAAATCAACGGTAATAGTAATGATAAAAGATCAATTATATATTCAAAGGCAACATTAATAGAAAAGTGATACTAATTCGCTAAGACGAAGCGTAAAAAAGTCGTCATACTATTATTGACGTTAAATACACTCTATAACAAGAAAATCGACGCACCAAGAAGCAATCATCCGATTACAGTGCCGCGCCAGATTACAGTGGTGCATGGCTCGATCAGGCTGGAATGATGCCGACTGGGGACGTATAGTCTTTAGCGACGAATCCCGCTTCCAACTGTGTCCTGACGATCATCGAAGACGTGTTTGGAGAGGCACAGGGCAGAGGGGGGATCCTGCCTTCACTATTGCACGCCACACCGGCCCTCAACAAGGCATTATGGTCTGGGGTGCCATTTTCTTTAACAGCCGGACCCCTTTGGTCGTCATTAGAGGTACACTTACTGCACAGCGGTACGTCGACGACATCCTAAGACCTGTTTTGCTACCGTTCCTTTTGCAGCGCCCTGGGCTGGTTTTTCAGCAGGACAATGCCAGACCACATACGGCACGTGTTGCTATGAACTGTCTACAAGCTTGTCAAACTCTTCCTTGGCCTTCCAGATCACCAGATCTCTCTCCCATCGAGCATGTCTGGGATATGATGGGAAGGCGATTGCATCTGGCACGGAATGTTGATGACCTCGTTCGACAATTGGATCGAATTTGGCAGGAAATACCGCAAGAGACCATCCGGGAGCTTTATCGGTCTATGCCACGCCATGTGGCAGCTTGTATCCAGGCTAGAGGCGGGTCAACACCTTATTGAACTTGTTACTGTAACTCTGCAATAAATTATTCAATTGTTCTGAAATTTTAATCATTTACTATTCTGTACATTGTCTTCCTATTTACCAATTTTCGTTGCAATCGAACAACTCCTTCTTGGTGCGTCGATTTTTTTTTTTTTGTTATAGAGTGTATATCTAATTAATTTTGACAATAAATATTTATCGAAATAAAAGAATAACCTATCTGCAAAGAAAGCAAAATTTATGGAGAAAAGATATTTATTCGTTTTTAGAGAATTATTATTCGTTATATTATTAGTGATACCAGTGATTAATTAATATTGGTGATATGTATTAGTTGAAATAAAAAATTCAGCTGCGTATTAAAAAGCTAAGTTAATTGAGAAAAGGTTAATGGGAATTAAATGAGTCATAAAAAATCGCCATACGCAGATGGCGCTCAATAAATTTTGGTAATATGTACTACTGATACTATGGTAATTTGTGCAGATATGGTAAGAATTCTGCAACAGGTTTTCAGTAGTTTCAGAAAGTTTTTTTTTCCAGCAGTAGCCAAGATAATAGTTTTTGTAATTATTAGTAATATCACGGATTTAGTGTTGTGAAAACTGTTTAATGCAAATCAAGGCAAAAACAAATTTCCTTCAAATTGCACGTGTTCAATATTTATTTATATTGAGTTTGCAATTTTAGGTTAGCACAATCCAATAAAGTTTTCGAAGATTTCGTAGTTGACAGTTGTCATTTGAAAACTACTAGATTGTTTATTATTCGCTAACGCAACGACCTATAGGGGACTTTGTTACTTGAGACAAATTACTGCTAGCAGAACAACATGATCATCAGTTGCACTGGAGATTTCTTCAGTGTAGCATGGTAACGTTCCTTCCTTATAGTCTTTATTAAATCTAAAAAAGAAAAATGTTTGATATTCTTTCTTATGCAAATGAACACAAAATAGAATCGCTTTTTTTTAGAGAAGGAACATCCAAAATACATCGGAAAAATATTTGTAAAGGAACAGAAAAAAAAAACATGTATCTTCTTATTAGAGTTAAAAACCCAATGCCTGGGAAATCGTTCTTTTAAATTTAATGATCTAATAAGAAAGTATATTTAAACTTTTTTTTCTTTCTAAACTTTTTAATTCTCTCTCTCTTTTTTTTCTCTTTTTTTTTCGAGATTTTTCTCATGGTTATTGTTGGCTTCAATTATAATGCAAGCTTTTATTTCTTTTAAAATTTGTTACCGGAACTAAAAAAAACACATGAATCAAGTTTTTTTTTATTGAAGAAAATGCCAAACAACACAGCAGGTCGTTAGAAACCGCTGGATTGGAAAATTGCGTTAGAGACTTTGCCCTGTAATTATTATGCTTAATGTATGAAAAAGAAGTAAGGGAAAGTAAGAACAGAATTCCTCGTGTTGTTGTTAAATTTTCGTTGAACAATTAAAGGGGTCAATTTTTGCTAAATTCTTTTTTTTAAACACGCAGTTTGAGGCATGTCAAGAAAAAAAGCTGACTTACGGCTATCTAAGCTACCAAATTTGAGTGATTATATCCGCCTTGTCAACATCATCCACCTCACTACCAATAACCAAAACACAAACGGAGATCTGAATTAACCAACCCTGCATCTTAAACTTCCTCGAAAACTAAATCACTAAATTTCAAGATAATTCCATTCATTTTCCCAAATTGAATATATTTAAATAAACTTCAATCACAGGCACCGCGTGCCACTCTCGAACAATTTCCTGGAACAAACGATTGCCATGCATCGAATTCATCAATTGCAGAAAATTCCTCCAAAGAATTGCTTTATTGATATAAATTCCAAAAGGAGCGCTCAGAAATTATTGCAGGGGTGATATGTCTAATTTATATGCCACGATAACAGAGCATTTGAAACATTGCGGTGCTTTATCTCTGACCTTATTTCTTTTGGAGCAATTTACCCAACAATTTATGATCGATAAAACTCCTAAATGTTCGAGGTACGTGTAACTGAATTTCCTATTCTCCTTGTTCGGAAATCGTGTAATTATTAAAATAAAGCAAAAGATACGACCCGAAATAATTTAGAGTGCCCTAATACATTAAGATGAGTAGTAAATTAATTTTTTTCCGAGATAACCGAGAATATGTGGTTCTTGTTTCACAATCTGCTGTCATAACTTTCTCTCGAAAAATGAAGTCATTTGAAGGAATATTAATAATTGCTTTTCAAAATCTTTTAGTTTAAGAGAATGGATAAAAAGTAAAGCACCATCGAAACAAAAGTTTTTGAACTGAATAGGCGAATTTAGTTAGATTAGTTTTTTAAAATTAAAAATTAGTAATTAAGCTGGATATAAATAAAGTAACAACACGCCGCCATCTTGGTGACTGTAACTTTCATCTTGCCATCTGCCACCATCTTGTGACCTCAACTCTCAATATAGAAATACGGAGTTTCTGTTCTTAATCGCCATTTTTTATTGATAATTATTTTCATATTCTTGAAGATAACTTAAGTATTTACTATTTATACTTTTAATTCTTTTTTTCTCTCTGAAATTATATGTTTTATTTTTGTTTTATTCAGTGAAAATAATACCTTATCTACAAGTAAAATTTTTCTCATTTCGTCTTTCAAAATCTGCTTTAACTTTTTTTTTTTTTTTTTTTACTCTTTGAAATTTTTTGCAGTGAGCTTTTTTTATCAGGTTCAAAGTGTGGTATGATTTGGGATTTAAATCATTATGGGCATTATTATCAGAGTGTTTGAAGAAAAAGTTTTTTTTTCCAATAGTTCAAATCTTTTTCTTCTTAATCAATACCAATTGTTATTTGGTGTTTTATAATAAAAATTTTCTAAAACTTCAAGTACAATTAATTAAGTTTAAAAGGAAATTTTAATTAAAATTTTCGATGAAAATAACAAAATCGAAAAATACTTTTAAAATACAATATTAAATAAAAACGTTTTTGTCAATTAAAATATATAACATATTAAAAATATTCAATCAATAAATTAATTTAAACAGCATTATATTTTCGGAAAAATTTCATATTATCTCAAAACACAATAGTCTTGTTTTTAATTGTATTATTTTATCAACATCTTATTGGTATAATAAAAAATAAGAGTTAAAGCAATTCAACTCTTAATTTTCTAATACCGATATTTAATTTATATGAATTTACTATAATTGAGAAATATTATTTGAGTATTTATAATATTGTATGATAGATATTTTTTTTAATAAATAATTCTTGATATTTCAAAAAAAAACTTTCTGTTTTATGAATTGGATGAAGTAAAACAAACTGCGCGGATTAAAAATAATATAATGAAAAAATAAATATATATTTTACTGAATTAGTACAAAGTTATTTAAAATGTATTCAATTTTATTCTTTAATAGTTTTATATTTTATAAATGAGTAATAATGTTAATAACATATCTTTAAACAGGAAAATACATGTCATAATTGTTAATTTGTTGAAATAGACACTTTATTCTTTCATAAAATAAGCAAATGAATTCAAATTTTCAATATAGACATTTCTAGAGATATTTCTTTAAAACTAGAAAGGCAAATTCCACATAAGCAAGCAAAATAATGAGCAATTTAAAATACGACTGAACAATTTTTTTAGCATTTTCTTATAATAAAACTTTATTGTACTTAGCATCATTTATAGTCCATTTATCGCTGTCAGTTCTATGCAGCTATGTCTTCAGTCGTTCTTTATTGCGATAACCAATAGGTGAGGGATATCATTTAAAGCCTAATTTTGACTTATTAGAACACCCAAATGAGCAACAACCTGTATTTTTAATTAAAAAGTATGAAACAAATAAAGTAAAAAGAAAAGCGAAAATAGAAATAACAGATCGAGTGCAATGATACTTCACCATTCAAATCAGTCAACAAAATGGCTTCACTATATACCCATGTGATCGGTAACAGCCAATCACAAACGAGAGCGGCCACAAAGGTCACTAGGAAAAAGAGTGACGCAACTTAAACTAAGGCTTTAGATATGGCGACCATTAACAGAAGAAATAATAATTTTTGATGTTAAGTACAGAATTTAACGCTTAAGATGCAAACTTAAAATTACTTTCAACTGAAAGAAATTCGATCTATAAGCCGGTGTCTAACTTTTTACAATCTTGGTATCAAACTAAAAATTTTAAAAGATAAATTAATCAGTTAAACATTGAAGTTATGATAATTTTTTTAGCCCTTTTCTATATTTTTCTTACCTTCTAAACTGTCATTTTTTTAAGCCTGATATTTTATATTTCCAACTATTATGTATGTTACTAGCAAAGATGGAAACCCGGCATTCTAAGCCACATGAAAGACAAATTGATTAAAGAATTAAACATGATTATTTCGCATTTTTAATTAGTATGCTTATGATTCTCGTTATATTGGATGAAATTAATTTCCTGGTGCAATAAGTAGTTTTATATTTTCTCTTAAATAAGAAAAGTATAATTTTTTTCTCTCCATGATTTACAGCCCCAAAACTACATAATCATACATTGCCTAAAAAGCATTTTCCATTGTACACAATGTATAAAACCAGGGTATGAAACCATTCTCAATTTCACTTTTCAAAAATGCAAATTTTCTTAAAAAGTCCTTTTTGGCATATTAACGAATTTCAAAATGCCCCTTTGAAATAAACTTTTATTCTATTTTACTGAAAATTTTATACAGCATTGATATATACGTAGAACCTGTTGGTCATGAGGTCGAAACTCTCTGAAAAGCAGAAATCGTTCTTTTAAAATGAATTAAAAGCCGTAATTTATGAATTTCAAAGACAGTGTGTTACATTAACGAAACTTAAAGAATAAAAAACTAATGAAAAATTTTGACAGTTAGTAGCTTATGCTTCAAAAATATTAAATTATAAAAAAAGAAAAAATAGTTTAGAATATATTATCGGGGAAAATAAGTTTTCTTTTAAAAAGATAAAAACTTTAATTTCATTTTTGAATGACTTTCGAACAATCATTTCCTTACCTGATCAAAGTAATTTCCGAAACGGAAATTCATGTAATATGGAAGCAGCTATCATTACAAAAAAAGTATATAAGTTGATAAAAGTCGGGAAAAAAAACTGACATACATTTACGTACATATTTCAACTACCTATGGTAACTAATAATTAAGGAGTTTCCTGCCTAAATGTTCCAAATCCTCTTTTTTTTCGCATAAATCTGAAATTCTTTTTATAAATGTCAAGAGAATATCCAAATATTCAAACTAAGTTTTTTCTTCTATGTATCATTAATTGTTTAAATTTATGAGGAGAAGATGGTGTTCATTTAAATTTGTTGCAGAAAGTTGCTTAAATACACTCGTTATACAATTATATGCTTATTGGTGTAATTTGAATATTACATTAATGTACAGCGCACCAAAAGAAGAAAAAAAAACGGATCACCCGGAAAATTCTTTGATCAAATGATCGGCTTAATCATAATTCCTAAGAAATTAAATTTCTAAAATGTAAAATAATTAAAAATCGATTTCTCTGGAACTATTTGACCAATTTTGCTCAAATTTCGTATTTTGCCAAGTAAAGTTATATTGTTTAAAATGATGCAAAAATGCCTCTCTCTCGAGATCTTAATTTTATAAGCTCGGGTTAGATTTGATGCCAAAAGTAACAAAAAATGAATAAGTAGAAGGAAAAATATATTTAAAAAAAGAGATTAGATGTTGCCAAGTATATATTTCAACATTTATATCGAAATTTTTAAAAATATAAAAGACTTATGAGAGATAAAATCTGTTTTCAATATAAACTGCTAAAATTGATACATCGTGTTTGCTTTACTTTTTATTTATTTATTATTGAATAGCGAAATGTATATTCTTCAGACTTATTTTTTTTAAAAAAATACAGTTGATTACCTTTACAATTCACTTAAACTTTAATTTCGTAACGATTAACATAACGGAATGCTCATACATAAAATTACTATAATTATACATTCGATTAACAAAATGTTCCTTGTTTTTGAACAAAATATTACTTTTTAAGAAGAAGAAAAAACAGTAATGAAATATAATCATTCACCAGGGTTGGCGAGCAAAGCGAACAGGAGCGTAGCCTCCAAGCCAATTAAAAAAATTTGGGCATATTTTCTTATGTAGGATATAGTTTACTTTAAAAAAAACTTTTATAAGGCGAAACTTTTTTCAAAAGTTCACGTCAGACTTCATTAATCTTGATGATAACAAGAATAAGTTTAACTCTATACTTGATCCGCCAGCTGCAGTTGATGATGAAGTGCTTAATCGTCTATCAAATTCCCAATTGATCGGATTTCATGCAGTAGTTTGGACGGCAGTATATCATACCCTTATCGATCTCTTACAGATGTTTGTGAATGCTGTTTGAAGGATTTTCTAACAAGACCATAAACACCGCAATGAAAGTCCACAACAATAAATTCAGTAATAATTAGTGATTACAGAAATATAAACTTGATTCCAATGATAAAAATTATCATTGTCTTCGAGATTCTTCATTTTTTTCTCAGTTTCGCTATTACATTTTCCGCTGTGGCCTCACAAATACGTGATAATTTATTTATGAAAGGAATTAAAAAGATGTGTGATAAAACTATTCCTCAACCCCTTCGGGACAGAAGGAATTAGAAAGAAGCCCTACCACCATGAGTGTATACGTATTAAAGACGAGACGTATTAAAGACTTAGACAAGAGTACCTTCATTACAACCGTTGTTGAACAGCCGACCCACTTTTTTGAGTTTACGAGTACTAGTGTTTAACTTCGCAGCCTTGTCATTTTGAACCCTATCCAGAAGACAAAGAAACTCCTGTATCAAGTATTGGGAGAAATATCGCCTTCGTGGAGGACTTTTTTGGTGAAACTAACTCGCATTTGCGTTACATGGAGAGGAAAAGCACGAAAACCTCCCACGGTCAGCCTGACGGCAAGAAAACTCTAACTCAAGATCCGTCTATCCACTGAGGTTATTTTACGTCAGCACTGTGATCAGTGCGAGTCGGGTGCGGAATCCGAATTAGTCAGTCATCATTGCAATTCTAACTCGGTTTAGATCGTTAAGATACGGTTCCCAGAGATCACCGAAGTCAAGCATCACTGACTGAGGTCAGTGTGTGGGTCGGTGACCACTTGGATCATTCTGCGTAGGGACCGAGGGAGTGCGGTATTGGTGCTCGTTCAACTGTTCTACCATAAAGTGCTCGACTTCGCGTGCAGGTCGTCGGGCTACCGAAGCGGGGGGTGCCATCCCCTCTGCAGAGGATCATAATCGTGATGGCACGTCTTTGGATCATCCCCAGGGATGTTTCCCAGACCGTCGCCAATAGCTATTGCTCCAGTGCGACGTAAATGAACTACATCAAATCAATATTTAAGCAAGGGTGAAGCAAAAGCGCTACCAAAATCTGTTGAATCTTCTATGAGGACGGAGGAAGGAAAAATATCCAAACCAGTTTGATTGCCTGATAAAACTTAAAGATAATTTTGATAATAATGTTTTCAACTCCTCTGGCAATCAAACAGGTTTAATGTTTTCAATTCAGCCTTCCTTAATAGTGATTCGTTTGATTCCGATAGTGTTTTTGCTATCTCCTTGCTATGATATTGATTTACGAGCCTTATTGTGAATACTTTTCTAACAACACTATTGAGACTATTAACAATGATTCCAAAAAATATAGATTAAGGGCAGCCATTAAGGAAAACTCTGTATTTCTAGAACGTTTGATCGCTCCCTTATAGCCATGTGTGTTATGGTGAATGGTAGCAGTTTCCAAAACGTGTTCCGTGGTACCTTTCAATTGAACAAAACGTTAAACGAAATATCCGTTTTATAAACAAACATAGAACCACTATTTTTCAAATAGAAGTTTTTCAAATACAAACCACTTTTTTGTAACTGATCATTGATGGGTTCCATCAATCAGATCCATCTCAGACTTCTTTTTTTTCAATAATATTAAACTTTTGGCTAAATTGTATTAAAATGCAATTTCGATACGACCATTTAATAATTATCCTTTTTATCAAATAGGTACAAACATATTTCATTCTGAAATTCATTTGGATAACAGTGCTTTTCTCTTTTTTCCCCTCAAAAAAACGGTAAAAATAATTCCGAATCTTACTCTTAATCATTTGTTTATTTCATTGCTTTTCGAATCACAAAATATCATTGTTATCGATTACCAATATCATTGTTAAAATTGTCGATTAATTACATTTTTTAATAAGTTTTGTAAGACTTCATTTAATATTCCATTCACACTATGATATTTTTCAAGTTCAATACCATGGCACACTTTGTAAACACTTCTCACTGTGAACAAAAAAAAAAAAGTTTTGTCCGAAAAAAAGTAAAAAATATTTCTAGCCTTGAAAAATATATTCATGCCAGAAAAAGAAACAAATAGACTTTTCAATATGGAAAAAAACTTTCGACTTAGAGATAATTTCACAATTTAACAACTTCATTATTAAAACGGATCAAAATTCAATATTTTTATCAGAATTCCAAAGGCAATAAGATTTTTTTCTTCACTTTTATTGTAAACAGTTTATAATATAAGCTATGCACTAGTATTAACTTTAATCAAATCATCATCCAAGCATGAATTAAGCAAGAACTTACATACTTTAAGTTCTATAATATTTTATTTTACTCTTTGCTCTTCGAAAACAATATGACATTGCGGAAAGAAAAAAAATATTTAATTTTTTGAATATTATAAAAATTATCCAATTTTGATCAGTTTTGGATATAATTGAATGAACAAACTGTAAAAATATGAAATTTTAAAAGATTTCAAGCTTTCTTTCCAGTTTTGAACAGAAAGATACAAATTTTGAAATTATTCAGTCCATTCTCAACATTATTTTATCCTTAAAATATTATAAGAACAGAAAAATAGAACAATATTCTGTCTGGTGAAACTTGATCTTTCGAACTTTAGTCATATTTCAATTGCCTACACTATAAATAACAGTAAAATAAAAATTGTTTATTGAATTGAATTCCAAAAAGACAAAACAGAATAGTATATATTATAAGATAGTTAACCATGATACTTAGTTCAATCTCAAGTTAAAATATTTATTTCATGTTTAAAATATTATGTTACAACTCTTTTTTTTTTTTTTTCAGATAAATGTCATACCCTCCAATTGCTATAGAGTATTTAGAAAGTGACAGAAAATAATATTTTTACTTGTGGTTGCAAAGGTAATGTATTAATAATCTAATTAATTAGAATTAAAAGAATTTTGTCCGTCACTACATATAAATAACATAAACATATGTATTAAAAGTAAAAAAAAAAAAAAACATTACATTTATTTGGTTAGTAAAAGGTTAATTCATAAAGGGTTTGTTAGGTTACTTCTATTAAAAGTTTTACAGAAATTATTTCTGTTTTAAAAATTTCTGCTTCAAACTGCAATCACAGGAAAAAAATATTTTGAAAAAAACCTCAAATGCTGCATGATATATAAAATATGCAGAACAGGAAATAGTATAAAATGATATTCAGCTTGACAACTTGAACTTCAGAATTACATTTATTTTTTATCAACCCATACTACATTCAACATTGAAAGTTGGACTGTATTAGAAAGCAGTTAATCACAACACAACCTTCACTTAGCATACACCTTTTGTTGGAGCAAAAAAAAATTTAAAAAAAATACAAATTCGAAAAAAAAAAATTTCTTTTAAATTTACACCATTCAAAAGATTAACAAACATTTCCAAAACACAATAAAATTTAGCTTTCACTTATAAAAAAGATACACCCAAGAATAAACCGAGAATAATAACTTTATTTAATTCCACGCTAGAAGATATCAAATACAGTTTTAAATTTTTTCTTTTTAAAAAGATTCTTAATTACAATTCTCGTACATAAAAGTTTATATCAAAAACATGTCACACACTTATTAAAAAAAATTTATAAAAAAGATTATCTTAAAGAGTTGAAGTATGTAATAGTTCAAAAATAAAATTTGAGAGTTAAAATAAAACTGCCAAATGAATCTAAATAGAATATATTTAGTCAAAAACTATCAAATAAAACTCAATCTTATTTAATGCAACTTTGAAATTATGAAAGATATCAAGAATACATAAGAAATTAAAATCATGATTCATTAAAATCAAGCTTCGTAGTTAACTTTCTTACATTGGTAATGATTGTTAATACACCATTTGTTCAAACTTAGTAAAAAGTATTTGTGTTACAATTTTTCAATTAGTTTTAATCTTTTTTTTGATATTTTATACAAAAAAGAAAATAACATCATTTTCGATCCAATGTAATTTCCATACACAACACTTTAAGTATTTATGATAAAAAATTTAAGCAATAAATACTTAATAAAATATGACGAAAACTAATGCTTTAAACTCTCTGTTAACAAAGGATAGTTATACAAACTTTTTTATTGCAATCAGCATACAATGGTACATAATAAGGTATTAAACGAAAAGCCAATTAAAACAAAATGCTAGAAAACAATTTTCCCATTTAAATTAAAAATATTTCCAGTAAAATAACAAGGAAAAACAGGTATTAATTATGGTAACAATGTTATGAATTTTTCCGAGACTACCATGAGAAATATAGATAAGTCAGAAACTTTTTCAAAAGAATTTCTACTTCATTTGAGTTTTTAATGAATTATTTTATTAAACAGTTAGTACTTTGAAAAAAAAGGCACCGAAATGAATTTACATAAAAAATTTTATTTAAATTAGTAAGAAAGCAAAAATTTTGAGAAAGCAAAAATACATTTGGCTCCAAACTTTCTTAAAAAAATTTGATCTTAATTTAATTTAATAAATTTTTAATTTAAAATTAAAATTTATAGAAAGATTAATCTTTTGAATACAAATGAATCCTATGCAAAATTGAAACATATAATTGAAGTATAATTTGAAAAAATGAAATAAAAGTATAATTTTCCAAAATATTAATATCAACTTCAAATCTCTTTCAATTTTAACAATAAGAGAACAACAAACACCATAGATCACGGAAACTGTCGCAATTTTTTATTTCTAATATGTCTTCCTAATTTAATCCACCGATTAAAGTTCTCTTATAGAATGAGCAAGCATTGATGTTACTTACATAGTTGTTTTCAATAATGTGTATATGCTCTTTCTTGTTTTCATTAACAGGACTTTCTTACTAAAACTTTAGATTTTATCTGAACCTTATTTATTTTAATAAACACTTGTTCTTAAATAAAATGTCATATAAAAATGTACAAAATAACTTTTCACACATTTTTTTCTCTTTTGAGAAATATTTGCATTTCACCCATAAAAAAAAGATTTTTATTTTAAAGGAATTATACGGAAGAAAGTTTAGCAAAAAATACATATAAATACTGAATTTCATTAAAAACAGACCATTGCAATAAATAATATGTAATAAAATTTACTGAAATGGTTGAATTTGAAATCAAAATAAAAACTTTCAAAAAAATTAAAATAAGCAACATTAAATTTATTGCTAAATGAAGAGTTGTAAAAACTAAAATAAGTGAGAGATACTTATATTTAGTTTATTTATGATCTCATTACTTTTATTTAATTTGTTAATTAGGTTTAATGACAATAAACCAAATTCTCAATATTTGAATTCTTATCATTGTTAAACAGAGAAAAACTGAATAGAAATATTTAAGATGTAATATTGAGAAATATTAAGATTAAGCTAGTACAGTATACTCAATATCGCAAGGCTGAAGGGACGTTAAAAGACTTTCAAGATAGCGAGTTTTCGAGATAACAAGTTCAGAAGTAAATATGTTCTAAAAAGTAGAAAAATATTTTCTAAAATATTACTTTAAAAAGTAGAGTCCTGAAACATAAGAATAATTACTATTAAATATGTATGCAATGATAGTTGACTATAAGTCTAAATACAACCATCATAATTTTATTTTTAAAAGTAAGACAAAAGTAACTATACATTAAATAGAAACGAATTGTTAACAAACAATTTTACACTGTGATTTTTTCGAAAAAATCCAGTTTCTATTTCGTTAAAAATTGAACATAACAAGGTTTTGAAAAGAAACTCTTCGACATAGGAATTCAAATTAACATTAAGTGGATATACAGTCAATTCGCTATAACTCGAATATTACTATAACTCGATTTTTTTATGAGATCCCGACCCTTTTATCTTCAATTTCATGTTAATTATTCTCGATTAATAGAATTTTACTCCCTTTAACTCGATTTTTTTTTATCTTTTAAAGCAAGAAAAAAAAACTAGGAGCTGATATCTTGCCCCTTCCTTTGCAACACACACAATGTCTTTCGCACTCTTCATGGAGAAGCTAAAACTGTCCCTCTTGAAGTCTGTGAACAGTGGTTAAATGAAACGTTACCAAATTTACTTCAAGGATACAGTTAAAATGATGTTTTCAATATTGATGATATGGGTTTATTTTTAAATGTCTTCCAAATAAGACTATGTTAAGGATGAAAACTGCTCAGAGGGTAAAATAAGCAAGGAACGTTTGACTGTCCTAGTTGGAGGAAATGCGTCTGGGACAGAGAAATTGCCCTTACTTGTTATCGGAAAATACCGAAATCCCCGATGTTTCAAGAATGTAAAAACGTATCCTTTGGATTACAAGTCTAACAAAAAGTTTTGGATGACATCAGTTTTATTTGAAGACTATGTAAGAAAATTGGATCGAAAATTCTTCGCTAAAAAAAGAAAAGTGATACTCTTTATGGATAAATGCACAGCGCATAGTGATCTACCTAATTTGAAAGCAATAAACTTGCAGTTTCTCCCGCCAAACATAACAGCAAAGTTGCAGGGTATCATAAAGTGCTTCAAACAGTCTTATCGTAAATGGCTTGTCAGAAAAATGATCTTAAATATTGTAAGCATTTAGAAGATTTGTAATTAATAAGCATTAATGAAATAATCCGACAATATTTTGAAAGTCCAAAACCGAAACTAACGGTAAGTCGAACTTCCGATATGTCGAAGTTTTTCGTCAGTCCTATCAGATTTGAGTTATCGCGAATTCACAGTATAATGAGAAGGAGGGAAATATTTTTTTGACATAACAAGGTTTTCGAGATATCAAGAGTATACAGCATAAAAAATAAAATCCCGACTAATATCTTTAAAAAAATTTAATATGCTAATCAAAACCCATGAGTTAAAAATCCAATTTTTAAAATTTATAGATTTAATTATTAATTATAGAGCTTAGGTTCCTTGAGACACCTTTTGTCACTCACTTCAAGTTACATGAAATCAGCACCCATGATTCAATTCAATAAGCCAAAAAAATCGTAATAAATAACAATAATAAACATAATAAATAAATAAAAGAACACTCAAAATATAGTTACAATTAAAATTAAGCGTGATTAATCATGAAAATTAAACTGAATATTCTCTAGAATAGTACTTAACCTTTAAGTATACAAGAATAATAAGTAAGTTTTACATAAGATACAAAAATATTTGTATAACTTTAACTGTAAAAATTGATGGAAATTCAGTGGTGATATTCTTTCAAATTGCTTCAGTAAGATCAAAAATACATTTAAGCATGGTACAGTGTAGTATTGGTACATTGATGCAAGAAAGTTAATCAACTGATTAACACTTTGCAATAAAATGACAAATAAAAACATTTTGATCATATTTTTAATTACTTATTCTTATTTATGATTTATTTTAAATTTATAATGCAAATTATTATGAGTTACTGGTATCATGCGATAGTACTATCATGTCATATTTTTACTATCTGTGAACTATTGAGTAAACTGCATACAGATTGTACATTTTTACGTGCATAATGTAAAATCATGAAAATTTGGAGCAATATACTGCAACGTGGAAGTAAAGAATATTTTTTTTTTAAATATATGCAGCTATACACAGTTAACTGTTTTTATAAGAAATAGTACGACAAAATTAAGAGAATTAATAGCATACCTCATAAAGTGAAAAATAACAGAACAGCTTAATTATACAAAATCAATACAATAAAAAAAATTAAAATTTCAAAAAGGTAAACCAATGTAATGAAAAACAGCAACCTTTAATTAAGAAAAATGTCTTTCCTTATACATATTAAAATCAAGATTGGAAAAAAAAAAAGATTTTTCCACAAAAAATAAACAAGAAACCAGGTTTTTTTTGGCTTAAGCCATGTTTTTTTTTCTTTTTTTTTTTGGCTTATTTTAAACAAAAAATTAAATTCCACATTAAGTTCCAAATTAAAGTAATTAAACTATTAAAAACATTTCAAGGAAATCGGTTCAACTATTGATTATATTTTTATATAAAAAAATAAAAATAATAAATATTCACTTTTGCTCATAGATAAGTAAACGTGATGGAAAATAATATAATAACTAAAAATCTTGAATATTTATTACAACTCCATTTAAAAAGTAAATAAACATTTAATGTCTTACTGTTTTTTTTTTTGTTTTTTTTTTGCATGTATGTAAAAGTTAATTTACATCCTTGATTGTTAGCATATAAAGAAATGTTGTGATTCAGAATTATTTACAACAATGTCCTTATTTAACAGTATAAAATTTGTAGTATTAACATCAATTAATCATGATAACAAAAAATGAAAAGATAAATGGCCTGCATAAATAAAAACATATAAAATAGCGAAGATATGTTTTACTACTAATGGCTTGAAAAATAAAGAATAAATAACTTTTTTATCCTGTGATGGAACTTTAAGTTTAACAATATTCCTATCAACATATTGCAGCATTAAATAATTAAGAAAAAAAATATTTTTACTGAATTTGATATTTTTTCTTTAACAGTTGTTTCGTTTTATATAATATAAAAAAAAGTAATTTAAAAACTAGAATTAACATTCTGTAAACATAAAATGCAAATATATTACACTAACAGAAAATACCTCTGAAATTGAACTGAAAAAAAAAATTAGAAACACATAATTTTTATTAATACTTTTGACTGCACAGCAAACATAATGTATTTAACAGGTAGTTAAGAAATAAATTTGGGGAAACTTTAACTCTTCCAATGATTGTTAACGTGATGTGAGTTACATTAGTTAACTAATTTTAAAAACTATAGAACGTGGAATATCTATTTTTTTTCAGCATTTTTAAGAGACATTAGACTTAACCTTAAATGTGTTCACATCATTTAACATCAAGGATGGCAAGTTTCTTTCACTGTGGAAAAAACCACTTTAAAAGAAATAGATTTTTTCAAACCAACAGATTTTTTCAAACTTTGTCTCAAATAGAAATATCAAATATTTAAACAGTTTATTATAATTTCTATCTAGTTTAAATATTAGCATTCATTTTTGATCTATATTTTGTATAATTTTTAAATAAGTGTCAACTAAAAACAAAATGAAAAAAAAAAATTTTTAAAAATAAAAATAATTAGTTTTTTTAATATTTTTTGTTAAAAAGCATAGTAAATCTTAGTTTTATAATTATATAAAGAACTATTAAAATAACATAGCCAAATTTTATTAACACAACTGAATTAACAGATCACATACTAAATATGGATACTAATAAATGCAATATAACAAATATAAACATTTGATTTTTCTAAAACTTTGGGCTCCAATTTACACTAACAAAACAATTATGATAAAAAATATATATATATTATTTCGATGAAAAATTATAGCTATTTATTCCTCAGAAGGCTTATATAGGTCATAACATGCATCTCCAAGTCAAACAGATTTTTAAAAAAAGCTTAGATTGTATGTATAATCATAGGTAAGCAAACTATACGATATAATTTAATTGAAGGTGAATTTTGTATTGTTATTCAATTACATTATTAATCCATTATTTTATTAATCAATTGTCTTATTAATCAATTATCATATTATTCAATTGCATAATTATGAAGTTATAAGTCAATTATTGTCACTCAAAGATTCATGATTTAAGAAACGCCTCTTTTAATGCAAAATTATAACTGTTTTCTTCCTTATAAGACAATCAATCAATTTTACAAATCTAACAAAATGTAGAGAAAAAAAATTTATTGCGCACAATTTCCACATTCAGATTAATAAGTTAATTCTGCCTTGTATTTCTAAAGACCTAGTAGCTTCTTAAACAACTTCAATTTTGTACATTTCAAAACACGAAACCTTTAAGTATCAATGAATGCGATGTTTTCCCTTATCTGTACAGTGACCACCAATAATAAAATCACTGGATTATAAAATCAGACACCTCTCAAAATTAATTCCACATTACTGAAACCATTACAACATCAAAACATGTTAAAACCATCCTTTAAGAAAATCATTATCACTGTCTGGTAAAATCTAATTTTTGTGAAGCGTGTTTTAATAGTGAAAAATAACTAGAATAAGAATAATTAGAGCCCGAATAATTAGAATTTCTTATTTCCTCAAGTTTTGAAAGATGTGTAGCATATAAACTACAAATTTCATCCTTCTCCCAACGAATAAAGAGAACAAAGTTAGAGACGTGCATTTACTTCTTGAGGAAATTGGAGGGTAAGTAAAATAATTATATAGGTAGAGAGCAAAAGAACAAAGATGAAAATTGTTTACAAATAGAGAAAATTTATGGACTGCATACCATCATTAAATGTCAATGAACATCACTCAATCAATAAGGTTATCTATCTTGCTTGAAAAATGTTTGATATTTCAAAATAAACTTTACAGTTATCTGTCTTGCTTGAAAAATGTTTGATATTTTAAAATAAACTTTACAGTTAATCTATCTTTCTTGAAAAATGCTTGATATTTTAAGATAAACTTTACAGTTATCTATCTTTCTTGAAAAATGTTTGATATTTTAAGATAAACTTCACAGTTATCTATCTTGCTTGAAAAATGCTTGATATTTTAAAATAAACTTTACAGTTATCTATCTTGCTTGAAAAATGTATGATATTTTAAAATAAACTTTACAGTTAATCTATCTTGCTTGAAAAATGCTTGATATTTTAAAATAAACTTTACAGTTATCTATCTTGCTTGAAAAATGTTTGATATTTTAAAATAAACTTTACAGTTAAAAAAAAATACATAGTTATAAAGTATGTTAAACCTTAAATTTCAATAATCAAGCAAATGTAATTATATTTTAAAACGCTTCCGTAAATTTAAAATTAAAGCTCATGTTAAATTAAAATGTCAATAGTAAGAAGTCCTGTAAATATAAGATACAAATGTAGTAACCAATTTATCTTATTGTTCAATTGTAAAGTTTAAATTTGAAACATTTCTTCCCTAAAAGTAGATGCTCCAGTGTATAAAATCAGCTGCTTTATAAAGTCGAATGTTTTCAGAATAAACATGATTTTAATATGCATTGAGCATTGTGCTAGCTTTAAAATAAGATCCATATGAGATGTATGAACATGAAAGGGTAACGGGAGCTACAAATTGAACTACAATTCAAATAA
This sequence comes from Parasteatoda tepidariorum, assembly GCF_982258835.1. NCBI lineage: Eukaryota > Metazoa > Arthropoda > Arachnida > Araneae > Theridiidae > Parasteatoda > Parasteatoda tepidariorum. The sequence goes on along the minus strand of NC_141756.1, from coordinate 16,042,633 downwards.
AGGCTTCATGTACGAGGAACTTTAAATATTAATTTAATTGAAGCTTTAAGATAATTAAAATGTCCAATCACTAAAATGCAAAAAATTGCAATTCCTATTTTAAATATTTCATTGATGTAAAATGATAAAATTTCTCAAGACAGAAAAAAAATATGAGGAATCAAATCAAATCAAAAATACAAAAAGTGTAGGTACACGAGATATTTTAAAAAAGCCAAAGAACAGCTGAGAAAATTTTTTAACAGATTAATACTCAGTACTAACAAAATTTTACATGCATCATTTGTATATTTGCTGCGATTTGATTCAAGTTCTGCTAATATTTACATGAATTTTAACATTATCCTGCCGTAAAAATAAATTTCTTACTGATGGTATGATTAAAAGTTCAATTTTTACTAAAGACCATTAAATAAAAGAATACGATAAACAAGTAAAAATTTAACTGATCAGCAGAAAAATTAATTTATGTACTTTGGAAAGATTTACAAAGAGTTACATTCATGAATTTATTTAGTAGAATAAAAAATTAATGAAATATTTATTCAGTAGAATAAAATTACTTAAACAGAGGAAACAAAAATTTAACATATTATACAGTTTATAATTTCTAAGACAGCACTTAAGACAAATTCCAATTATTAACTCTACATGAAAAAAGTTAAAACATTAAAAAATAAAAAACAATTAACAAAGATAGATATCATACATACATTGATTCTATTGAGAAAAAAAATTTTAAAAAATTTTAAAAAAGAGTATAATAAACTCATCTTACTTCTGGAAAGTGGAAAAAACAATTAAGTTTTTGAATGTTGAATAGGGGATTGCCTTGGGCAATATCGGTGTTAACGTTACACACTTATCTAGCAAGCAGCGTTCAAACCCGATATTGCAAATGACAAATCCATCCACCACAGCAAAACTTGCCAGTCCCTAAAACAATAGAAAGTTTTAAAAACATCAAAATAATATCAGATTATTCATAGTTTGAAATATTGCTAAAATAAGTACAAATATGGCATTCCTAAATCAAAATCCATTTCTTGATTTGAATGATAAGTAACTTAATTTAAAATTACAGTTATAGTACTGGATACAAATATTAAAAGTTGTTTCTCAAAGTTGGTAATAGGAATAGACTTTGATGCAAAACGAAACATTAATCATACTATTTAAGAAAAGAAATCATGAAAAAAGGAAGCATAACCAAAAACAAAATATCATAATAAATAGCGAAAATTTCAACAGTAAAAAAAATCTAGTTTGTTTAACACTTTGATCGTTAATTCTATTTTTCTAATCTCTGCCGTATTTAAAAATCATATACAGTGAAACCTACTGTTATGGACACTCCTGCAAAACGGACGCCTCTCAATACGGACATATTTTTAATTCCCCGGGAATCTTCTATGAACGTTGTTTTTTATCTCTACAAACCGGACACTACTTTTTCTAAATAAATTACAAGCTAAAAAAATTCAACTTTTCACCATTTTTAAAGCTTGTAAATAAAACTTTTTGCCTTATCCATAACTAATAATATTGTTAAGCTATTTCAACACCGAAAAATCAATCTTTCTCCTGTCACCTTGCCTTATCTTTGTAAAGAAAGGAGAGAAAATGGTACTGCACTCCTGAAATAATTCTGACATCGGAATCTTTTGATCTTTTCATCTGGACCACACAGGTTATGAGACCCCTCAAGTTGAAATGGCTTCTCTTAATGCTTCTTCCCCATTGAAAATTTCTTTAATTTTCTTATCAATTTGAAGACTGTATTTAACACAACTGGGGTAAAAAAAGAGAACAGAAGTATAATCTTTGAGATGTTTATATAAATGAAACATTTATTCAGACACTTGATAGCTGATCAATTGTGAATAATCATCTCCATAGGTCCTCATGACTTACAGGTATGCATTACTTTTTTTTTCTGTGAATCATGGGAGGTTTATTTTCCAAGAAGGTATTAACCATGTTCCCTATTAAATAATAAGTAGGTGTGAGGGGATGTGAACCTAATGATTGAAACGGACTGAGGATAGTACGCTCCTATTTGGTATCATATGTCTAACTTGAGTATCTATGCTAATAGGAAAATTATATTTATTTATCTGTAGCTACATCCAGAATTATGTATTTATATCAAACTTCTTTACATATTCTTGTTTATCTTTCTTATTGTTTCAATAAATATTCTTGTAGATATTTACAGTATCCTTGTAGATATTATTTAATTATTTCTACATCTTTGAAAACATTCTAAAAACAATTTACGGTGTTAAATTTCGTTATTAGGGTACTCTTCCCGTAAACGGACAAATTTTTTGGTCCCATGAATGTCCGCTTAACAGAGGTTTCACTGTACATACACATATACGTACAATTAAGAGATAAAAAAAATTAAAGAAAAAGAAATTTACAAAGAAAATTAAGAAAAAGTTTTTTTTAACTCTGCATAAGCTGCAAGTGCATAGAACCCGTATAATAAGATAAAACAAAGGAAAGAAAGAAGGGTAAGAAATTTAAATGAGAAAAATTTATTAAAATAATTAAATTTCATTTTAAAAAGTTAGAAAACAAAAAGATATAATCTCGTTATCAGCTCTCATGATAATATCTGCTAATTAGAGTGCTTACTATATTGTAATAATATATCTAAGAAAATATATCAACACAAAAGTGTGAGAAGCACCCACAAAATAAAAATACAACATATAAAGCAAAAAAACACAAAAATACAGAATAAAACGAAAATTCATGAAAAATACATAATAAAACACAGAAAGTAACAGCCAAAAGCAAGATCAGACATCTATTTACTTACTAATATCTTGCAATAATGATTTGAAAATATTTTCGCAACTAGCTTACCGGATAACAAAATCTGAAATTAAAGGACAGTGGTATATATTTTTAAGGGGCGTTTTTATCAAATGTGATATTGTACTTCAACTAATTTAATAATGTATTTAATAATAGAGTTCTGTTTAATGTTTAATACATTACAAACGTAATACCGCTAATTTTAATGACATAGTTTTGTTAAAATCATAAAAGTCTGAGCAAAAAATTTCTTCTCCGAAACAAAAACGTTAAATAATCAGTAGGACTTTAATACAAACTGCATCTTCACTGTCAACTCTAAGATTTTTAAATATGTTTCTGTTGATCGGATTGCTGTCGAATATGACTGTTAGAACATTAAAAGATGCACTACTCTTGGTTAACATGGTTAAATCCCTTGGATTCATGGGCTCAACAGGAACTAAACCGATGATATCTTTGTAAGCACTAAAAATTGAAGATATCATAAAAGCCTGTATTGAAGTAACTTCAGTTTTGCCTTTGCTCTTGGCTAAGTCATAAAGGATTTTTGCCCTTGTATAAGATAATTGGCCTTACGTGTATCTCATTAAGCAACAAATTAACTATTTCTTCATAAGCCAAAAGGTTTTGCGTTTTTTCTTCTTTTTAACGTTAATATTCAATATGTCTCCATTGTTGGTTGAAATTGATAAACTAATGCATGATGTGAACCTTTTAAGATGACCAGACCAAACAGAAACAGAATGTGTGCAGAAACTTATAGAAAACAGAAATCGGTTTATATTACACATAATAATGCTAGCAATCCTTGGTGACACACTTGGTCAAATAATATTGTATAACATATAAACTCCAATGGTAACCAACCCTATTTAAATACATCACAACTGTATTTAAATATTAATTTCTCCAATCCTAACATCATAATTAGTTTTAAACAATATATTTATCAAATTTTTCCTACATCTAGCTGTTACCTGTGTGAAAATACTGATTCCAATTTTAACTTTTTTCAAGAAATATCAGCAATATTGTCAAAGTTTTTTAAGTATTGAATTTCAGTAATATAGTTTATCTGTCTGGCAGCCATTAAATTGCAATAATCACCGTAAGTATGAGTTTGGGATGCTTCAGCATAGTAGCGAGTAGAAGTATTAAAATTACTTTGATATTTGTCGTGAAACTCATCCCAATGCTCCATTACGTGCTGTAACACTTTGTCACTTACCTCTCTCGCCATAACTTGGGTATCGTATATAGCAGGGGTTTCCAACTTACATGAGGCCGGGGGCCGCAATTAAAAAACACCAGTCAAATAGCGGGCCACAACTTCATCAAAATTTTACATAGGACTCTTTTATGTTTGAAGGAACATTAAATATTGCTGTCAGATTTTTATAAAGGTTTTTTTAATATTAAAAAAAAAAAAATAACAAGCATTACAAATAATGCTTGTTACGTATCATTTTGAATCTTCTCTTAATCTGAAACTTAGTGACAAGATTTTTCTTACTTTCAAATTTAATTCGGTGATTAATTAACATTTTTTCGACTTATTAGGAATTATAGCAACAACTAAAAAATTTTCGAGCAGCTGAAATTAATTTTCTTTTCTTCTTTTCTGCTCATGCGATATTCAATTCAAGGAATTTAGATAAAACATGATATTCATTCCTTCTTTTATGCACTTTAAAATTCATAAATGTAAATAATTCCATAATTATAATAAAATTAATATATAATAATATAAATAATAAAATTTGTCCAAAATGAGTGGTTTCAAAAAGTTAAATTGAAGAATTTCTGATACACACATGCTAAATTATATGCATAAAATAAGAAAGAAAAAAAAAACTAAATAAAAAAAAACAGCAACATACACGTTTTTTTTTTGTATTTGAATAAATATTTTCTTGGATGCAAAACCTGAGAAATAAATTTTGTTTCACCGTTGGTATGTTAAATTTCACAGAAAACAAAAAAAGAATTTTTTTTTTTAATGAGAAAAGTATTTTAAGTCCTTATAGATTTCTTACGAAGATTGTCCGCAGTGAAAACTAATATATTTTAGTTCGCGGGCCACAAAAAAAGGGCTCAAGGGCCGGATGCGGCCCACGGGCCGCCAGTTGGAAACCTCTGGTATATAGTATACAAGGGTTGGACAAAAATAAGGAACTCTACATAAACCACATTGCTTTTAGTAGCAAATGTTTTGGTAGATTTTACATTTCATTGGTAGATTTTTTTACAGGTAACAGCTAAACTGTTGGCACAATTTGAAAGATCATGCTTGAAACTTTAAGAAATCATGTTCTTTTTACCCAAGAAAAATTTACAGCCACAAAAATGAATGCTAGGAAGTTAAAAAGCTTTTTTTTTCTTTTTCAATACCACTATAATTTACAAAAAAAGAAAAAAAAAACAGTCTAATGCAAATATTGCAATCTTACAAAATGATTTTAAAATCACTGGCATTAAAGATAAAAAGAAGCTATTAACTTCCTGATAAATATATCATTTCTAAAAGCTTCGAGCACGATCTTTCAAATTATGCCAAGAATTTTGCCATGTAAAATCATCCAAAACATTTTGTACTGAAAAGAAAAGTCTTTCACATAAAATTAACAGAAGAAAT